>NW_027266445.1:0-88012 GCF_046630445.1 Rutidosis leptorrhynchoides | reverse complement strand
TAGAATGATTATTTCAACAATAAATTGTAGAATAATTTGATTTTCAAGAAAAAGAAAATGTTTACCCAGGAAAGGAAACGAATAAGTTTAGGCAAGAAATAAAATCACATGGTTCTTGAGTAGTACAATTATTGAAACCTACAATTTCGGTTTAAGAGACTATAGTTGAGGTGTCGCCGTGTTAGGCTATTAACTTTAATTTTTTTAATGTATGATTGAAATATATGGTCAACCCACTTGTATTTAAGATCAAATCAGAAGTCACTACTAGTGATCAATTTTGGATTATTAGTAGTATACTCCGTAATAAATTATTCCTACAATTTTGGAGGTGCAATGAATTCGACAACTCTTCAGTTTGCCAGAATGGGGATAGGTTCTAATTATTGCCTTCAAGCTTGACAAGTCATGCCGATATGTGTAACATTAAAAATATAAAAAAAAATAAAAAATTCAAAGCGAAATTGAAAGATCGAGAACCAAAACAATGGGCGAGATAATTATCTACAAGTTGGTACAACAAATAGACTTCATTGTCTTCCATGCATTATTACAAATTAAATTAGCCTGGCCCTTTCCCCAATGGTCAAGAATAAGACAATACGTCAGGATCGATCATCACAATATCCTGAAACTTTGAATTAAGTCCAGGCAAGGTGAATCTTTACTTTTGGATCTTTGTGCATAGTTGAATATTCTTCGAGATACCGAAATATCATATCACAATAAGTTATTCCCCTGCGAGATTTTATGATTATTATCTAGATATATTAGATTTATAATAAATTTAAAATAAAAATATCAAAAATGATAAAATATAACCTCACATGCCAACGATCCTCACTTAATGACACTTTTTTTAGTCTCTAAAAATCCTATCTTTTGTCTTAAAAAAAAGATCCTATCTTAGTTTCAAAATAAAATCCTATCTTGTCTTGTATTTAATAATGCAAACCCGAATTGATTTTGTTCTTTTTTGTCTAAGATTTTTACCCCATTCCCACTAGGAAAACAAAATAATTGGACGATATTTTTTTCTATAATTTTCAAATACAAACTACCTATTCAAAGTCTACTTATTTCGAAAATCGAACTCATATCTTATTATTAAAAAAATATATAATCATTAGATCATATCCTGATTCATAAGTGAATGGGTTTTTTGGATAAATAAATTAATACGTTTCGTAGTCTAATTTTTTTTGGACAATCTCATAGTGTAGTTATTATAATCAGCTTCTTTATTGTGTTTAATGAAATGGTTAATAATCTTAAACCTTGAACATAAATAAATTTTGAATGAAAGTTATCGAGATTAATTTAAACTATCGGAAAAAGAGATTAATTACTTTTCAATGACTTATACAGGTTCTTAGACAAGGCAGCGATCAAGGATCCGGACATGATCGAAAGCGGCACGACAAACAAATGGAACATATCAACCCTAACGGACGTCGAAGAAGTGAAAATGGTAATTCGTATGCTCCCAATTTGGGCGACCACTATAATGTTTTGGACAGTCTATGCTCAAATGACAACATTCTCAGTCTCACAAGCCACAACAATGAACCGTCACGTTGGTTCTTTCCAAATCCCAGCAGCATCCCTTACCGTATTTTTCGTCGCCAGCATTCTCTTAACTGTCCCAATTTACGACCGAATTATCGCTCCGATTTGCAGAAATGCCCTTAACAATCCACAAGGCCTAACTCCACTCCAAAAGATAGGCGTAGGTTTAGTCTTGTCAATTATCGCAATGGTTGCAGCCGCCCTTTGTGAAATAAAACGATTGAATGCCGCTCGATCGCACGGCTTGACCGACGATCCGTCGGCTGAGATCCCTTTGACCGTATTTTGGTTGATCCCACAATTTATATTAGTTGGGGCAGGCGAGGCATTGACTTATACCGGACAACTCGACTTCTTCCTTAGAGAGTGTCCGAAAGGAATGAAGACAATGAGTACTGGTTTGTTTCTAAGCACACTTGCATTAGGGTTTTTCTTTAGCTCTATATTGGTGAGTATTGTCCACATGGTCACTTCGAAGAATCCATGGTTGGCTGATAATCTTAACAAAGGAAAGCTCTATGATTTCTACTGGCTTTTGACGATCTTGAGTGTATTCAATTTGGCGATATTCTTGTTTTGTGCTAAACGGCATGTTTACAAGGATAAGAGACTTGCTGAGGAAGGAATCGAATTGGATGGTAATGATGAGCCTGCTTTACATTAATTAAGCTTATTAAGCTTTTTTAATTAAATATATTTGATAGAGAGTAGAACCAATATCGATCATGCATGTACAATAATATTGAATGGTTTATACTATATGTAGTAGTACTTTCCGATTAACTCATTTATCCGTTTATGTGTATAAGGGTTCTGAGAAAATGTGTGATACTATACTGGCCATTAGGAAATTATATTATAAATATAACAATGCACTAATGGTATATAACCGAGGACATAATATCAAGACATTCATGACTTCCTCTTGCGAGACTTTGAAAAATGAAATATAGAAGGCATTTATGATACTTTGGCAAGCAATACTTGTGTCGAGCTCAAATGGATTTTTTCTTCATCATGTTTGCAGCGGTGTCGTGGACACTTTGGAAAGAGCGGAACTTTATCTACTAGATGGGATAATTTATTATTTATCATCATGTAGTCTCAATATGTGCTAAGCTGCGAATGAGCGTATTATATAACTAGCTGGAATCCAGTTTTGGACAAATTTCAATTCCTTATGATGGTATTGTAGGCATCGAAAATTTAACGACCAATGAAACGATGACACGTCATACTAGGTCAATAATTAGCCTTAGGGCAAATAACGAAAATTATAGCCCTAACTCTTAGGTTTCCGACGCCGCAAGAATCAAGTCAATCGGAGGTCCGACGTTCGAAATACGATCATTATACGAAAATTGTTCAAGGTGAATTAAGGATGAAATGGAGAATGCTAGAAAGTCAAGGACTAATTAGGCCAAAGCCAAAATATAAAAGACAGTACGTAAAGGATTGTTGCAGTCCATCCAAAAGCTTGCAGCCCAAATGTTTTGAAAGCTAACATATTTACAAGGATTCACCTAACTTGGAGACGGTAAAAAGGAAAGTATTCTAGACTAAAACAGCTATGTGAATGAGAATCAGAATCATATATACACCTTCTAGAAGAATGACTCCTTAATGTTGCCATGATAAGGTTATATGTTGACATAATAAGATCAAAAAGGAAAATAACTATTCAAAGATTAATGCATAATGCAGTGTTTATGGCTAGAAGAAACAAAAACGGAAAGAATTGCAGAGCTCTCGTTACGCCGTTCGAACGTCGTTACGCTATCAAAATCCTTCCGTCGATACCCTAATCCGTAAGTAAACCCAGCCGCCTCTCATAAAGTATAAAGGTATAAGCTAAAAAGTCTAGGATAAGGTGTAAAAGGAAGAAAACTAGTTAGCGTTGATTAAAGGATCAAACAGTTGTGAATTCCACCCTTTTGTAATTTTAATTGTTTGAATTGCTACTAAATTGCTTTTCATTCGTTGTTTGTATTTCGAATATTTCGCTTGTTTTTATTTGTGTCTACAGATTGGCAACCACAGTGGGAGACGACTACCTTTCATCCTTCACTAGCAAACAACCCGACAAGATGACTAAGAGCAAGCTCAGTTATGTTCCTAGCTCCAACTCTGTTCCCGGTGCCAGTTTTGTCCCTGGCTCCGACCTCAGCGCTGCTCCTAGCTCCGGCCCAGGATGCAAGAATCCGAAGTACAAATCGATCCCTGGCTCTGTTGCTATTGTTGTTGTTGTTGTTGCTGCTGCTGCTGTTGCTGTTCCTGGCTCTTTTTTTGTTGCATTTGGCTCTAGCTCTGTAGCTGCCTCTAGTACTATCCATGGCTTCAACACTTTCCCTGGCACGGGATGTGTCAGCATTGTCCCTAGCTTCAGCACTATTCCTGGCACTGGATGTGTCTCTGCTTCCAACCTAGGACTTAGTTCCCACAAGGATCCGATGTTCAGCTCCGTCTCCGCTTCAAGCCATGCATCAATCCTTGGCTTTGCTCTAACTTTTGGCACCATCCCAAGCTCTAGCTTTATTCCAAGTAAGTCTCGATGTCTCTCTGCCATTAGATGTTACTCAAGAACTCGGCGTCGACCCAAATTTCGGCATCGCCTCAAGTCCCGGTCTAGCTCCAACTTGTGGCATTGTCCATTGGGGACTTGCCGCCAATCCAAGAAGACTTGCGAAAACTTCAAAAATAGGAATAAGATTGAAGGCTCTAAAGCATCCTTCGGCCGGTTTTTCGTACTCACTTCGAAATAAAGGCGAACCACTCTAAAAAATGAAGGAATTGGACCTCATTGATCCCACCTCGAGGCGAAAGTTTAAAACTCGGAATGTCCTGACGGGCATCCAAATTAACTCGAAGATAAACTCTCCATTACCAACTAATAGTGTGGAAGAAAGTGACAACGACTCTCCCATAATTAACTACCAGTCTGTCTTCTCTTCGTCATGGGACTCCGTTAGTGTGTTCGCAATCGAAGAAGAAGAGGATGTGGCCAATTCCATGAAGGCCATGCTAGAAAACATGGCGAAGAACATGCAAGAGATGATGCTAAAAACTTTGGAGGAAAAGTTGGCAGTCGCGGGCTTATCTCATGAATCCCCGGAAGAAACTTCTAGAAATGCCGGTAAAAAATCGATCAATTTAGAAGACAAAGTTTCCGAGCCAAAAATTGATCTTGGCAAGGCTTCGGTCACCAAAAACTCTACCGCGGAGCAGGAAATCACGTTAGACGCTAATAACCCCACCTTACTGAAGTTATTTTAACATGTGCTCACTAAATGGGAATCCGCCATCACGAAGCAAGTTATGGGTTACGTGAAACCGTACACCGCAAGAATTGATGCTCTCCTATTTTTGGCTAAGTACCAACCTCCGAATTTTAATACGTTTGATGGGAAGCGCTAGGCAACATCTAGCCCATTTCGTGGAGACATGTAGTAACGCCGAAACTTACGGAGACACGTTGGTTAAGCAATTTGTTCGTTAGCTAAGGGGAAATGCATTTGAATGGGACACGGACCTTCAACCAGAATCAATTGATTCTTGGCCGGAACTTGAAAGGGAGTTCCTTAGCAATTTCTTCAGCATCAGGCGTAAGGTCACCAAATTAGAATTAGCCATTACATGCCAACGAGAGAACGAGTCAGTCTCCGACTTTATCCAGCGGTGGAAATCGCTTAGTATGAGTTGTATGGAGAAAATCCCTGGAAGCGAAGCAATCACGACATGCATGGCGGGAACGATCTACAAGATCAAGATTATATTGCTTCCGTTCAGGCCCACGACATTTAATAAGGAACTCATAACTTATCCCCACGGAATCGAAGTGACGAATGTAATTGAGGATGCAAGAATGAATGCCAAGAAAGGCGACGACGTGGTTTAATACCAAAGGATGAAGAAACCTGCTCCGAAACAAGAAACTAAGCAATCAATGGTGACCATGGTTGTTCCTCCACCTCAAAACTACAAAACCAGAAGGGGCAATGGTGAAGGCAAGGAAATAATACCGACACTCTTCATGAAAGGTTGGACAAAGTTTATTCATTCCCGAATGAAGATTTTAAAGCCATGCTTGAAAATTGCTTAGTAACAAATCTCATCACTATGCTCGAGTCGAAGCGTCCTGAGCAAGTTTGAAAGGAGGGGGAACCAAATTATTGTAAGTTTCATCATTGTCTTGGTCACCATACCAGCAAATGTGTTGTCTTAAAAGATAAACTCGAGGCATTAATCAAGGATGGAAAGCTTAAGGCTAGCGAGGACATGGATGAAACGGTCAACTAGACTTCAATCAAAGAAGATCTTCCTGAGGCCAGAGTTCTCCAATTCGAAACCTGCGATCCGATCACAGTCATGACCCCTAGCCAAGGATGCGAACCCTTAGATTCAAAATTTAAATTCCTCTATTTGGAAATCCTTACATGCAGCCCTAAGGTCGATGAAACGTACCTTAAAACCGATTGTCCGATCATTTAAAAATCCAAAAGGGAGGTTCCCTGGCGCAATCTCGCAAGTAGAAGGAGGACAAAGTGTGATAACAATTACTCACGAGAAGTGCAAAGGGCAGCGGACAAAGAAGACTATGCGATTTAGGGTCAAAACAACGGAATTTATCGTGAAGAGGCTACTCGTGCAAATGACCTTCAAAGAATTCTTAGCTACTAGGTTTAGACTAAGTCCAGCTTTAATAAGGACCTTCCTAGTGCTGGAAACCCTCTATGAATTCATGATGGAGGATTAGAGGAAATGTCATCCGAAGGAAAATAAGGCTCATAAACCGAACATATGTCACGAATGCTCCGCCAACTCCAAGCAATTTATCTGTTATCAATGTTCGTCCATGTCCCCCATTCGCGCTGCTTCTCAAACGGGCTGAATTATCGAAAATTTGACGACCAATGAAACAATGACACGTCATGCTAAGTCAATAATTAGCCCTAGGGCAAAGGACGATTATAGCCCTAACTCTTAGGTTTCCGACGCCGCAAGAATCAAGTCAATCAGAGGTCCGACGTTCGAAATACGATCATTATACGAAAATTGTTCAAGGTGAATTAGGGATGAAATGGAGAATGCTAGAAAGTTAAGGACTAATCATGCCAAAGCCAAAATATAAAAGACAATACATAAATGATTGTTACAGCCCATCCAAAAGCTTGCAGCCCAAGTGTTTTGAAAGCTAATGTAATTTAAAAGGATTCACCTAGCTTTGAGACGGTAAAAAGGAAAGTATTCTAGACTAAAACAACACCTTTGTACGCAGAATCAAATAAGAATTGAATTAACGAGAAATATTTGATACAAAATCATCTTCAAAATAGGAAAATTATATAATCACTCATTTATGACCCCAAGTCTCCTCAACACTATAAATAGAGGTCTCCTCTTCACAATTCACTCACTCCGAATTTTGGAGAAGTTATAGAGCTCTCGTTACGCCGCCCGAAGGCCAATACGTTGTTGGAATCCTTCCGTCGATACCCTAATACGTAAGTAAACCCAGCCACCGCGTATAAAGTATAAAGGTATAAGCTAAAAGGTCTATGGTAAGGTATAGTAGGAAGAAAAACTAGTTAGCATTGATCAAAGGATCAAATAGTTGTGAATTCCACCCCTTCTGTAATTTTAATTGTTTGAATTGCTAATAAATTAATTTTCATGCATTGTTTGTATTCCAAATACTTGGCTTGTTTTTATTCGCGTCTACTGATTGGCGCCCACCCTGGGGCAATTTCTACCCTTTATCTTTCGTTAATTCAGGAAGCTACTTGGAATGGAGTTGGCTATAAACTACCGTCAAAGTCGATGGCGATCAAATGACAGCTGTAAAAAAACGCTCATAAGCACGAGCTAAAACTGCATAAACCGCTCTTTAAGTATGAGCCAAAACTGCTTAAACCGCTCCCAAGCATGAGCCAAAATTGCTTAAAACATCATCTTTGATCATGATTTTGGCACCTCAAAATTGTCTAAATCAAATCGAAGACTTGTTGGGGGGAAAAGGCACAAACATGGGCATTTGATAGAAGGAGCGCAATTTGATATCTATTTTGACAATGACCGAAATGTAGTATAGGTGAGGAGCACGCGCCTCTTTCCGGTCGGTCTTCGAGTTCCGATTAAGGATTTAAAACATAATGGGGGTGAGAAGTATTTGAGCATCTACGGCCTAACGGGCCTACAAGGCTCGCCCCGAAGCCGAGCGGCTTCGAGGTGGATCTCGATCTAGAGAGGGAAGTATTCGCACTTCTAGAGAGAGAATGCCCTAAGTCTCATGTGTGTCTCTTACGGATAAGTCTTGGCTTATCTGGGACATCTGAGAAGGGTCTTTATATAGGAGAGTGATTATGGTTGACTTAGACTATCAGTGCTGTGAAAGCGACCCGTACAGTTGTGAGGCCGTAGGTCTACTCGGCTTTGGGCGCATTCGGCCTCTAGAGGAGGGCAAGGCCGATGCCCCCTGGCGCGTAGCCTCGCAAAGGGGACGGAGCCGCTGCATATACCTTGCCGATCCAAAGCCGAAGAAACCTACGGCAGCACGGTCCAAAATACCTAAAAGTCCTCATGCCAACCTACGACAAACATATGAGGTCTCGTTGCTCTTGACCAACATCTTGACCTTTTATGGGATTCAGAATCCTTACCTTTCCCGAACAAGGAGAGACGTCAGGGTGGGCGTACCTCTGAACCGACGACTTACTAGCGCTAGGATGGGCGCACCTCTTAACCAGTCAAGGGTGGGAATCCCTCTTAACCGACAACTAGCTCTAGGGTGAGCGCACCTCTTAACCAGTCATCTACATCCTTTGTGGACTGATCCTCTCCGACCCGAGTTGACGCCATGGTGGTCTTGACTCTTGACCGGTGCTAATGCTGGGGTGGGCGTACCTCTTAACCAGTCGTTATATTCCTGGGGTCCGAAAGTTACCTTTTGCATTGCCTTGATAATGGGAGCCACCAGGGTAGGCGTACCTCTTAACCGGCGCTCTGTACCTCTTATGTCTCGGCGCCGCAACCGCTCTGCTGCTTGTAACCAAGGTCGATCCAGTTAAAAAGGTCAAAAAAGTGACTGATCAATTCATATATTCGATCTGTTTCATTCGGCCTCTCAATTTAGCATAGCGTTTGTGCCAGGCTGGGGATGAGATGGTCACAGACCCATGCCCATCAAAGTGCCCATGTGGCCTGGTCTATATGCTTTATAAGCCAATAGGATAACCAATCGGAGGATGCGGCCTCGCTCCATGGCGGATTTCGGTTAAGACTGGCCTAGTCTATTTTCACCGAGAATCCTTCCAGTCATGCCTTAAGCATATTTGTCCGTCGGGACTAGTGCGGGGTGGAGGCCGAGCGGACTAAGATTTGAGGGTCTATATTCATTCTTTGCTCGAGGCCTCTTACGAATTTTTACGAGTGTCAAATGATGCCGCTCATGGGACTTACACATAGATTATTTTTCGTGCCTAAGAGGGGCTTACAAAATATTCCGCGCAAGGCTGAATAAGATTGCTTTCAGAAGAGCCCTATTAGATGGGATCTCATCCTATGCTAGCCAAGGATGACTTTCAGTTGTGATGAGACTTGGCAAAAGGTCTTGTGCGCAACAGTCGGCGGTGCTAGAGAGAGGTGGAACTTCTCACGGCTTGGTGTATCCTTGGCTTGGTACGGTTCTTCGGCCTTCGGGATGCCAATATCCGATTTGGGGAGTCCAACTGCTCGTGCGAGAGACTGGAACTTCACTTCGTTTTCGTTGCTACTGTTGAGGAATCTACCAACGAGGGTCGGCTTGGAGCTCATAGCAAAGCTTCCGGAGAGTGCTCTCCTTTTTGCAGCTGACATGCACGGGACGCGCTTCATAATCAGCCTATCAGCTTAAACTGAGACAAAGATGACGGCTGAGCGGGAGGTCTTGCACTGCCTTAATTGGAGAGGTCGATTGGGGGCCGAGCCGAACGGGAGTTTAGTTAGGTGCTCGGTCATTTCTTTCTACTTTACAGACCCTGCTGTGCTCAGACTGCACATTTCGGTGGTGGCTTGTAAGCCCTTTTCGGCCAGGATATCTCCTGAGATGGCGAACTTAAGTGTTCGAATGAGGTCGGACAGTTCTAACTTATGTTCAATTATGGCCAGGGTTGGAGCAAGTTTCCTAGCTTGAGGGCGGTCAACCCTAGTTGCAGAGAGTGCCTGGCTAGCGCAGGATGCTGGTGGAGGAACTTTGTCATCTTTTCTGACATGCGTTGAATCAAAGGCCGCAGTGGGAGCTGCAGGGGAGGGGAGCGGAAGTTCCTCCTTCCTCAAACTTGCCTGAGGAGTAAGGGAGGTGAGGTATCGCTCCAACTCCATGAAAGTTCCTCGATGTTGCGGAGTTCCTTCGAGAATTTTCCTGAGGATATCGAAGGGCGGGAGGTATTCATCTTCGCTATTATCGGTGCACTTTTTCACCCTTCCAACGCTATTCAACTTCAGCATCTTGGCAACAACCTTAGGTCCATCACGATTGAGACTTGTTCCCGTCAGGGAAACCATGAAGCCGCGTGATTTATAAGTCCTATCTAACATATGCTAAGGGCAGAAACAGATGGTTCTAAGCTGTACTTGCGGCTACTAGCCCTAACAGTTCTATCGACCATGCTATTGACAAGTATTACCAAGTGATAACTAGCTAGGGGTTTATGGGTTCTACTCACTAACCTTTGGTGGGAGATGCCTGCATTCCTGATTTCGTACGGCATGACTTTAGAGCAGGGCGGTCCTCGGCTGACAGTGAAGGAGGACTCGAGTACTTCCAATAGTGGCGTATGCATCTCCTTCGGCGCATTCCCTCCGGACTTGAGCTCGGCGAGCTTCTCGAACTGGGCCGGATAAACTAATATCGACACTGCGGCTTCTGCCAGCTCGGCTTAAGGGGTAATGAGGCCACTGCAAGCGTCATGATCCATTTTTAGGGAATGTCTGGTAGCTTGACGTGAGGCTTTCGATGTCGTAATTGCTCTCAGCTGCATGAACGAAGAGTGCTCTTAGGGGTCGGCTAATCTGTTGTGCACTTTTGACCCTACGATCTTCATACGACGTTTCCTAGCTTCGGCATGGGTACCATGGACAATACCAATACCATTGAAAGTGGGAAACTTTAAGGCTTGGTAGAGGAAAGATGCCACGCCGGAGAAAGCTGATATCCCTTTTCTGCCAAAAATTGCATCATATTATGTAGGACCTTCTATGATCAACCAATTGATCATCTTTAAGGCTTTACGAGTTCTGGTCCCAATGGTGACGGGGACGAGAATTCGATCTTTTACAGGGATTTCAACCCTACTGACCGCGTAGATCGGTCCTGGTGGTGGTGACATACGTGAGTCTATCAGGCCCATGGCCTTAAACACATGGTAGTAGAGGACGTCGATGGAGCTGTCGTCATCTACTAAAACTTTCATGACCAACATATTGGCTATCCTCATCGGGATAACTAGCGGGTCAGAATGCGGAAACTGGATACCCTCCAAGTCCTCCTCCGAAAAACTTAGGGCTGTGTTAAGCACTACAAAGCGGCCAACGGCGGCACATGCCTTTCTCTTTACTGGCGCTCTCTAGGCCGGTACGTCGTATCCAGTGATTAGATGTATAGTATCCCTAGCCATGGAGGAATCAGGGTCGGATCGAGCAGGAGGGTCTCGGCTCGATGGCAGGAGGAGGAGCATGGCTTAGAGCTGAAGGAGGTACATGTGGCTGCCCGTATGCAACATTGTAGTACATAGCGTAGCCGGTTGGAAATCCATTATGCGCAACTGTAGATGGGTTTGCCATGTAGTATGCGGGCATCCCCGACATATGGGTAAACTGATGCGAAGGGTAATATGGCTGCGTGAAAGTGTTGTAGTATGATGCGGCCGAGCTCTGTGATGGAGGGGGCGGCATTCTTTGGTCCAATTCTTCACGGACACGAAATTGGATATCTTCTTGCAAAAGTCGAAGCGACCGGCATGTGCCTAGTCGTGGAGCGCCTCTAGGCGATTGCGGAGAGCGAGGCCGAGGTTGGACGGGTAACGGCCTGTAGTATCGTCCAATCGAGGACGAATTCTTTCTCTGAGCCTACGGGTGTCATATGGTAGGGGAATGTCGGCCTGACGCCGAGAATCCTCTCGTATCCTCCGCTCTTTGATTCTTTCAAGAAGCTTTTGTACGTCGTCAAACGATTCTGACCCCTCTGGGACATTACGATTCTTCATTGTGTGCCGGAGGTCCTGGCCGGGTCTAGATGACCAGGTAGAGCGGCCTTGAGGTCATAATGTAGCTTCTTGTTGTAGTTGAGTCTGGGCGTGCCTGGGCAATGGAGCAGGCCACGGAGCCGAAGGCATAGGTTGCGAGTGAGGAGCGACCTGATTGCGGTATGCATGGTTCCTCTTGAGGAACTAGATGAGTGACTCAAACTGTTGTCATGTGCTTTCCTGTTGGCATATCTGGCAGGTCTTACGAGCCTCATGTTAATATCATTTTGCTCCTCAAAAGGAGTAAGATAAGATCTCCAGTTCCTATTCCAACGGTGACCGGTTCTGGTCCTAGGGGAAAAAACAGGTGATGCGGTTTTCGGTTCTAGATCAGACTGGGCATTAGCGAACCTGGTCTTCATGCTTGCGAGACAGCTGCAGTAAGTCTGTTGGACTTATGAAGAAAGTTACCCAAAAAGGCAACTGTGAGTTTGAACTTGGAAAACTCGATGAAGACTGATGCCGGAAAAAGGTAACTTTTACGTAATCCTCGCAGTCGGCGCCAATGTTTCGACAATGTCCGAAACGTAGTATAGGTGAGGAGCACGCGCCTCTTTCCGGTCGGTCTTCGAGTTCTGATGAAGGACTTAGAACAGAATGTGGGTGAGAAGTATTTGAGCGTCTACGGCCTAACGGGCCTACAAGGCTCGCCTCGAAGCCGAGCGACTTCGAGGTGGATCTCGATCTAGAGAGGGAAGTATTCATACTTCTAGAGAGAGAATTCCCTAAGTCTCATGTGTGTCTCTTATGGATAAATCTTGGCTTATATGGGATATTTGAGAAGGGTCTTTATATAGGAGACCGATTAGGGTTGACTTGAACTGTCAGTGCTATGAAAGCGACATGTACAGTTGTGAGGCCGTAGGTCTACTCGACTTTGGGCGCATTTGGCCTCTTGAGGAGGGCGAGGCCGGCGGCGTCCGTGCCCCCGAGCCCGTAGCCTCGCAAAGGGGACGGAGCCGCTGCACGTACCTTGTCGATCCTAAACCGAAGAAAACTACGACGGCACGGTCCAAATTACCTAAAAGCTCCCATGCCATATCAATATCAATAAAATCAAAAAAAGCATCTCCATTTTCTAGGAGCCAGATTCAACAGCCAAATATACAAATGTGAAAAGAAATACTGTCATGCTTCAATTCATTAAATGGAGGTAATTACATAAAATATAGAGGAGCCGATCCAGTGATTCTGCCAGTAATTACCAAAGAAGAAAATTTCTTTCCTTCTTGTCAACGTGAAATTAAGGAGAGAAAAAAGGCACAGTTACCTCTTTCCATTAAAAAAAATTCCTTTGAATGTGAAACGTCACGTCACTGTCTTTAGGCACTTGTAAAGAGCTAAGATAAATTCTTTAAATTAGCGATGAGATGGCCTTGGGGAAAGCGGTGCTTTCGATTTCGGTGAAGTGACGACCTCCAATGCAAGTCATCAAGTGATCAAGTCGGAAACTCCCCGAACAACACCCAATCAAGAAATATTGGGGCAGCCAATAGTGTCATAAATATGATGTGGAATCCAACTGTCAATCCGGAGAGGCCGAGAGATGAATGGAGCCGACAATCTAAGCCGCTGCCTAGCAAGGAGCAGGAGCTACTGTCAAGCCGATGGGACAAACAATCCATTACATGGACCAAATAGAGCTAATGTTGACCTGACCTGACCCGAGCTGATCAAAGACAAACCACTTGTGGCTGCCAAGCTAATTAACATCACTACGGACCAAGCGGAGCTGGAGTCTAGCCTGACCCGACAAACTGATCAGCAGAACCAATGCAGAGACAACCATGAAAGCACCAATCAAGATTGATTAGAGTAAATCGCTTGTGTCCACCAACATAGAAGATTTCCAACACGTCGAGACGAGTTCAGAGCAACAAACAAGCCGCCTACAAAGCCTACAGTTTGCGAGCTATTGGCGAATTGCTGTTTGCAGTTGAGCTATGCATCAAAATTACCCAGCCATCTTCATCTCATCAACTAAATCAAACAAACAATGACACAACCAGAGGATAAAAAGATCATCATCTTCTACCCAAAGAAATCAAACTGTGAACTTTCATCTGGTTCATTCAAAGTCCAAATCAAATCTCCTACATCAAAATATTTGAAGAATTGAAAGAGAGGATGAAGGAATTCTAATCCTTTCTTCCGCGGTTCATATCACCTATGGAGAAGATGAAGCATCACCAAAAAAAAAGAAATCATACTCTCCACTGAAAGAGGCGGCACCGTGGTGG
Source organism: Rutidosis leptorrhynchoides (assembly GCF_046630445.1). Classification (NCBI taxonomy): domain Eukaryota; kingdom Viridiplantae; phylum Streptophyta; class Magnoliopsida; order Asterales; family Asteraceae; genus Rutidosis; species Rutidosis leptorrhynchoides. Next base: position 73,926 of record NW_027266445.1, on the reverse strand, counting down.
TTGATTCTCAGAAGTGTGTTTAGGCTATAAGGTTGTGTATTATTCATTAAGCTATGATACAACATTAAGAGATAGATGTTTGTACAATTCCAATAACTAATTAATTAAATACATGATCAATTATCATAACAGATTACAAGTGTAGCTTATAATGTTACGATAATATGATTTGAAATAATATACTGATAGCAAGAATGGGCTGAGATAACAATTGGGCTGAGACCAATTGGGCCGAGATAACAATTGTTCACAGCCCAAGTTTGGACTTCAATGCCATAAACCTAGATCAGGGAAGAGGCTTCGTGAGCGTGTTGGCGTACTGATCATCGCGGCGACATGCGCCACTCAGAGAGCGCCAGACTGAACGCATTCCTGGATGAAATGGTAGTCGATCGCAAAATGTTTCATGTGCGAGCGAAATACTGGGTTGGAGGAGAGCTGTGTTGCTCTGATATTATCACAATAGATGATGGGGCACATGGTGGTGGACGACTGAGCTCGCAAAGAAGATGAGTGATCCAGGCTAGTTCGGAGGCAGTGTTAGCCATGGATTTGTACTCAGACTCTGTGGACGACCGAGCAACTGATTTTTGTTTCTTGGAGCTCCAAGAAATCGCATTCCGGCCAAGATATATGACATAGGCGCCGATGGGATGGTATGAATCTTTATCTCCGGCCCAATCGACATTCGAATATGCGTGAAGAAGAGATGAAGTCCACTGATCAGTAAACGCGTGCAAGCTCGAATTGGAGTGACGAAATAGCTATAGACCAATTAGAATTTATCTCTGCCAGATTCTCGCAAGGGAGAGATTAATTGATTTTTTCGGTCAATAATTTGTTGTTTGGTGTTGAGAGTTGCAGCAGCAGTAGAAGAGAGGAAGAGTCGATCTCTCCATCGAGTTGAGATCATAAAGAAGACGAAGAACTAATGAAGAAAGAAAAGTTCTATCCAGCCTTTGAAAAATAAGAAAAAACCTTTCAGGCACCACAACAATATCAAATTGTTTAAAGAAGTCCTTCATATTCTCACACGAGGGGTCAGTTGGAATTTAGCACCTGACTTACCAAAAATAAACTGCGAATTCAGTCCCCAAATGATAATGTATGTTTATCAAACGTCCCTCGTTGGTCTATACAAAGAATTCTAACTCATTGAAACAAAGATCATTCAATGGATTCTCAAGAATATCAAAGATGATTGAGATCCTCAAATCAACGCTCCGCAACGAGCTCATAATCAAACTTCCGTAATGAGCCTTTAAATTAAAATTCAAACAATGCTCCACAATGAGCTCATAAACTAAAATAAAATTCAACGTTTCGTAATGAGCCTTTAAACTAGAATTTAGCACCTGACTTACCAAAAAAAATTGCGAATTAAGTCCCCAAATGATAATGGATGTTTATCAAATGTCCCTCGTTGGTCTATACAAAGAATTTTAGGCCTTGTTTGGTTCGCAAGATGGGTTATTTAGATTTATCAATCATATTTTGATACAATAATATATGGTTTCAGAATCGAGAAGTTAATGTAATTACCTGTTTGGATAGAACAAGATACAACAACTTATTATCTTATGCAAATCATATGCAGTGTTTGGATATACTGACTTAAGATATGGTTTGAAGCCGTCTTTTACGTAAATACCCTTTTTACAACAAAATGAAGATTTTTTTAAATGTTTTTTGAAACTGTTTTATTTATTTGACGGAAATGAACATAAGTAGCCTATAATTTATTGTGAAATTTATGCAAAATTATTTATCAATACATTCTTGAACATAAGTAGATATTGGTTAATAAAATTTTATGCAAAGAAAACATGCTTGTTAGCTAGGTATTGATTAACAAAATTGTGAACTTTATGCAAAACTATTTATCAATTCATTCTTAATTATCTTATTCAGAGAAAACATGCTTGTAAAAATGCAATAAACAAGTAACAGTTGATGTTTCAAGAGGTAATAAACTAGATATGTTAACATAAAATACCATCTAACTGCCCTATCATTCGGAGTGGAGGTCGATATCCAAAAATTACGCTTCATAGAAGCGATCGACCAACCACCAATGTACGAATAGCCTTTACATCAACTAGGCATATACAAAAAGGCTTAAACAAAGCCATCAACAGGAAAAAGTTTTACAAAAAGGCTTTACACAAAGTCATGTTAACAGAGTTTTATAAACTTAAAAACTACTAACTAGCAACAGGTAACAACCTAAACAACCTTTCTCCACCAGCCTTCAAACCAACTCCACCTCCTCGACCTCACTAAAGAACATAGAAAGAAATTAGTTAACAAAATTTCAACTAACAGGAATAATTAAAATCAAGATTAATGAAGAAGATTACTTTACTTACACATTTCGACCAACTCGACTCAGTATCTTCAACACCCATTGCTCTCGGTTCTCTTCAGGAAACGACCAGAACTTGAGCACTCCATTTTTAGTTCTAAGGATATGGTCTAGTGCATCACATACATCGTCAAAATCAAGTGCAAACATCCTCTTAAGCTCTTTAGTAGCATCTATCCTTAACTAAATCTGGTTTGCATCAAATTGGAGATGTCATCCAGTATGGTCGTCAGCTTCTCCAAATGGTGGTTTTGCTCCTTGAAATAGTCCATCATCTTGTCACCAAATTAGCCTACGTCAGAACTACCATTTCCATCTTCAACATGCCTCTTCCTCTTAGTTCCACTCCCACCACCACCTCAACTGCTAGTACCCACACTTTTTTGAGTATTCTGTGTGTTTCTCTCCTCATCAGCATCTTCAAAGCTGACATTTCCATCCTCAATCTGTCTCCTCAACCCTTGATTCAACCTCCATCTCAGTCGGTGTAGCACTCATATTCCTGTTGGCAAGGTCCAATCCATAGATCTCGTGAAGCCTGTCATACAACGAGAAAGGCTTGTAACATAGATCCTTGGCAGCTGGGTTAGCCTATGACAAAAAAACAAAGTAATCACAAAGCACTTTAATAAATAAGTCACTAAGTAAAGCATTCACAAAGCATTGATAAATAAATTACTAAGCAAAGCATTCACAAAGCATTGCATAAATAAGTCACTAAGCAAAGCATTCACAAAGCTATCCATAAGTATTCACTAAGCAAAGCATCAATTTAATAAGCAAGTATTTACTTACTGCTACAAAGGCATCCCAAACCTCATCATTGTCCACCTTCACCGTGCAGTTATCATCATTCCAACCGAATCCACTAGTGCCCTTCATGATAGAGTAAATGCTATACAACCCCTTGAGCTTCTCGAGAGTGGACTCGATGTGGGGTTTCACCTTGATTGGAGGCTGAGCATCAGAAAACATCATATTGAGCTTCGCTTTGAATTCACGGAGGACGCCGGGCTTGAAACCTCCGGTGTCACCCTTATTCTTCTGAGCATAAGCTTCCTCAAGGCAATCAACTAGAGCAAACTCTTCTGCTTGTGTCCATAATCGATGAGGAGCTTGAAAACACAAACAAATGGTTAAGTGTGAAATCCTAACATCTTCGATGGACCTATAAACTCATCAATTTTTGAAAGCCAAAAAAAAAATTAAGAACCCTAATCCTAATTCGCGAATGAGAACTCAAAATTAACACTAAATCATGAATAAAAAACTCAGTAAATGACATGATTAAACAATAAATAGGAAAAAAACATGAATGGAAACCAAATCGGAGGAGCGTTCAAGTTTCTCGGTGGAACTGAACGAGGAGCGACAAATCCACGACGAGTTTCAGGCGTCGTTCCTGCTGCAGCGTGTTCGGCGGCGCTCCAACGTCCTTTGCACGTGGTCCTCATCGTCAATCAAACTCAGTCGGTGTTGGAAAGAGCTTTGGTTTTAAGAGCAACAAAGATCGAGAGAGAGATGGAGTTAAATGAGAATAGTGTAGGGTTTTCGGTTTTTATATGGCTGTAGAAGATTAGAGGTAGAATTTGTCTTTTGAGAAAATAAGTGAGGATCGAGTGGGAATTTCATAGGTTTTTTGCAAAGTCAGCGAATCCATTTGTTATCGATTTTGCCAGGAAGTGCTATCAAGCACTTACTAATTAATCTGCTACCAACCATATTCGAGCTCGAATCCATTTAACTAATCATGCGAACCAAGCATCGGATTAAAATGAATTGGATTGACGAAATCTAGTCCAATTCTTAATCCTAGCTAATCTTGCAAACCAAACGAGGCCCTAACTCATTGAAACAAAAATCATTCAATGGATTCTCAAGAATATCAAAGACGATTGAGATCCTCAAATTAACGCTCCGCAACGAGCTCATAATCAAACGCTCCATAATGAGCCTTTAAACTAAAATTCAAACAACGCTCCACAATGAGCTCATAAACTAAACTAAAATTCAACGATCCGTATTGAGCCTTTTAACTAGAAGAATTCACACCAATGCTCCGTAATGAGCCTTCAAACTAGAAGAGTTCAGGTCAACGTTCCGTAATGAGCTTAGATACTAAAATCAAATTCAACGCTTCGAAATGAGCTTTTAAACTAAAATTCGTACAATGCTCTGTGATGAGCTTATAAACTAAAATCAAATTCAACGCTCCGTAATGAGCCTGTGAACTAAAAAAATTCAAATCAACGCTCCGTGATGAGCTCATAAACTAAAAGTCAAATTAATATCCCTTCAACGGATTGGAACTTAGGCAAATTTCCTCCCAAGTAACGAGGATAAAAATTGCTACATTGATTGTGCCTAAAAAAATTCACTTGGCTAAAACTAAAGCTCTATTCGAATATGCTCTGAAGCTAACTTGGTGAAGAAGTAAAGCGTGAGAAGAACTTTCAAGCTTCAACCATTTGAATCATTACGCAAAACTCAAGTTCCATGCTCGAAAATTGAAAGGGGGCATTTTTAGGCACCGAAATTTTATCAATTTACCATGAAATTAACCCGAAAAGAATATACTCAATCGAAAATGAGTGAAAATGGTAATAAAATCATGATTATTGGTTGATAAAGGCTGGATTCGACTCAATTGGAAAGAAATCAGAAGATTTCTCATCAAGGCTATTAGGATATTTCATTGACTCAAAATGGAGAGCATCTCAAATGCTTGGGCTCCAAGTAATAAAAGTTTCACTTTGGTCCCTTTTTACAACTATAGATTGATGCATTCTCCTCATTGACAGGGGGAGCTACGCTTCACGCCCACACAAGGGGGCCATATGCCTTCAACTCTGATACACATAAAAGCCTCATGCCTACACGATGAGAGCAGAATAGAAAAGTCTACCCGAAACTACTCGCGACGTAATCAACACGCTCTAAAGTTCATACGGAACTCTCAAATAGCTTCAAGAAGCTAACGTCAATCGAGAGAATAATAGAAAATATAACCTACATATTCAACTATTTATATTTTAAGATTAGTAATACAAATCATTGATTATTTTGCTAACCCCTACATATATGGTAGCCAAATTTTTGGATCTACATGCATAACTTTTATAATTTGTTTTTTGTATTTCTTTTGATTGCCTTGGTCAGGCGCATGTGTCTAAATAGCTACATATATTGTATATTAAACTTTTTGATAATTCGCCATGTAGTTGAATCATTGTGTGATGGTAACAATGATTTGAAGTATTAGGAGTTTTTTCCGATAATTATCGACAATTTACGCGACTCAACTCGATGTTACCAATAATACCTTACGGTTCTAGTGTATAAATGGGAGTTTTAATTTAATTTCTTTTCTCAGTAGTGTTTTGTTATATCAACTATTTGAAGCATAAAAAGACAGGTAAAGAACATATAAAATTGTGTGCAAGTCAAACTCTTATTTTTTTTTACGCACGTTTCGTTCAATATATAATGTAGTATATATGCAAATGCAAAGCACCTAATTATCGGGATAGGAGATAATTAGAATTAATTACAAAAATAATAATATTTTTTGATAAATAGACAGAATATATTGGAAAGGGAAGGTTGTGGAGATAAACAAAGAGTTCGGGTTTTGAAAACCCGAACTTCATGTAATTAGGGATGATTAAGGGTGTTTAGGGCTATTAATTAAATTCGCGTTTCTATTACCCGAGTTATATCATGAAGAAATGATTGTCTAATGACAATTTTTATCAAATTCGGGTTCTGGATTAGAGATCGTGTGAGGAATTGAAAAAATTTACAAAACCGTAATCGGAGAATGCGAACTTGATAGAAGATCGCATTCTGGGAATGCGAACTTACTTTGGACAGAGGCGACAGAAGCTTACAAAAAACGTGATCATGGAATGCGAATTTGGTTTTACAAAATTGAAATCCAGGAATGCGAACATGGTATTGAAATCGCTCCCAGCCAAAAACGCATTCACGGAATGCGAACTTGCTTTTTTCCACTGCACCATGCTCAGTCACGTTACATACGTGTCGTTTTGGGGTTAAAAACAATCTTCTTTTTAAATTGCGTTCGGATAGAAACATTCTATCTTGTGTGCGGTGGTAATATTTACTCAGTCTTCAACTCTTTCCGTCTCCTTCAAAACTTTGTTCACAGTCTTCCAACTCTCTCCGTTCGTCTTTCTTCTAACTATCACTATCTCTCACTCAACTCTGTCTCCCAAATCTTTCGTCTCTCAAAACCTTCTTCATTTCTGTCTCCTAATTATTTCCGCCTCTCCTCGTCTCTCAAAACCTTTCTCCAAAAACTATATCATTTTGGTGATAATCTGTATAAATTTTATTTTATATTGTTGAAATTGAACGGATTACAAATTTTGTTAGAATCTTCGTTCATCATCATACTATACTAATTAAGGTATATTTTTTTCTTTATTATATTTTTATTTGTGATTCATAGAAGTTGCATGTTATATTGATTAAGCTTAAAAATAAAATTAATTTAGTTCTTATATTTTTTTTTAACAGAATTTTTGTTTGATATTTATGTTTTATAGTTTTTTTACGGAAAATTTGGTATATGTTATTGCATATAGTGAATTGGAACATTATTTTGATTAAATCATATTAAAACTATAATGTTGAGGGTTTGGAATATTTAATTAATTGAGTACATTATATATTATTTAAATGATTCATGTTATTATTTTTTATTTTTTATTTTGTTGTATTTTATGAATCTAATAAGAAATATTCATTCACGTTTAGGTTATGGCAGCGTCTACATCAGGTGGATCCCAGAGATCGTCGTGGGTTTTGCAAGGACCTAAACTGCGCGATCTTCTGTGGATGCAGCCGCATCATCGATCTGCACATATTTTTCAAAATATATCGATGTACGACAAGGAGTTGGGAGTCAGAAGGTCGGACGGAGTTATCTGGGATTTACTGGAGGATGTGGATTGTTGTCCAGACATCGTTCGAGCACACATTGACATGCTCGGGTTCGGATTGTTATCCAGGATCGGTAAAGTCCAATATGATCATCATCTAATTACGGCGTTGGTTGAGCGTTGGCGGCCAGAGACGAACACATTTCACTTCTCCATAGGAGAGGCCACCATTACGTTACAGGACGTGGAGGTCCTGTTAGGTCTACGTGTAGACGGTGATCCGATCACAGAACCAGATGGGGTACCCCAGGATCCACCTGAATTCTGCCAGAGATTGTTCGGCTTCCTTCCGGAGATTCATGAGCAAATTGAAACTTTTAACCAGTATGTCCCGGCTACATAGTTTCAGGCATTGCAGAGGGCGCGATGCTTCGTCGCATACTTGCTCGTTGGGTGCTTGTTCTGCAATAAGAGAAGCACACATGTAGATCTTTTTCTATTGACCCAGCTAGAAAACGAACACGTTTGTGGAAGGCTTAGTTGGGGCAGCGCCCTTCTGGCACATACGTACCGCCGGTTGTCTGTTGCTGCTCATTTTGAGGCTAAAGATTTTGATGCATGTGGGCTCCTCATCCAGACATGGGCTTGGGAGAGGATCGGTAGGATTAGACCGTCATTTCGTCGTGAGCATGTAGCGCCAATAGTCGGTCTTCCCGTAGCTGCGAGGTAAGCTTACGTTGATTTATCATTTCAATTCCCATATTAGAGTCATGTATTTGTTTAACATGGTTGGCAACATAATGGATTTCCATTTTATTTCTTCATGCAGGTGGAGTCGACGACTGAGGAAAACATAGGTCACAAGCCACAACTTTGTGGGATCAGTTGTCATGGTTGGGCCCTGACGACGTAAGTTCCCAATGAATGAATCTTATATTCGTCATTTTTTGTATTTCTACTTAAAAAATAATGGTCATATTTAACTTTCATATTTAAATTATTATTCTTTCAGTTCGAGTGGACGCCCTACAACGAAAGGTACGACACACTTCCAGAGGGTTGTCGTGCATGCCATGATATATGGGCGTCTATCACATATCTCCACTACTACCATATCGTGGAACTACACCAACCAAACAGGGTAATGCGACAGTTTGGATTGGTGCAGCCTATTCCACCCGCCCCTCTTCTTGATAAAGAAACGCGAAATCGTCTCCACGCATTGAAGAGATCATGGAGGAGTAAGAATTGGGCAGATAAGCATGCCGCATACCTAGATCATTGGAACATGCGGACACAGTACGTGCAACATGGTAACGCTACTGGGTATTTGACGGTGGAGAATAACTACTACAATTGGTACAATAGGCGGACCGTCCATTTTGTTGAAGATCCCCATAGTCGGCGTCATACGACGGGTTACCGTGGCCACACGTCTGTTGTACGGTCCATGGTGCGTATATTTAATTACATGAATACTATACTGATTTTGACCAACATTCAATTATCAATAAATCTTATGTCTTGTTTTATAATTGTTTGTAGTTGGGAACATTTAGCCGTATATTTAGTAGGAACCTCCCCCGGAATGATGACGAATCCAACTGGACTACGGAACAAATAACGGAGACGTGCCTGGCTACTGGTACACAGGTCTCCGACCCGACAGTGGGGTCTAGTCAGGGATACACACAGGTGGACCCCTCCCAAGGATATGACTTGCCCCATGCTCGTTTACGCTATGCCCGCCGCAGGGGACAAAGAGCCGTAGATGACGCTCCTCCACCTCCAGAGCAGTTTCCTCAGGCACATGAGGAAAATCTCTCCGAAACAGCTGGTAGAACACCCCAGGAGTTCTTCACAGGAGTGTCTTTTGATATTTTTGGAACCGGTTCAGCCACATCGGCCGCTACGTCACAACATGCGACGTTTTCGAATTATCCCGCATCCCGAAATTTGTCTGCGCTCCTAGATGATCCACAATGTCTTTCACAACCAATTGAGCGGCGATTTCTCGATATTGGGCGTCGTCATTCAACCAGCAGTGACTATGCTGGTCTAACCCTAACTGGGCAGTTAGAATCTCCAATAATCGATGATACGAATCGTGTCGGATTCGGTGCTCATACGAGTTCGCCTAGCAGTTTAGGTTTTGGATTGTTTGCGAGATCATCTACACAGGGAGGTTCTTCAATGCATGGGGTTCAGCCAGTGGAGGATCAGATAGTTGAATTTCGTGGACACCCTTATAATTTGCGTGAAAATAGAGGAAATCCCCCCATATATCCCGGGAGTTGTAATGAACCTAGACATATTGGAAGGGGACATCGGAATCATTAGTTCTTTTATTTTTTTAAATCACAAATGTACTTGTTAACTTTTTAATAATATCGTTATATATTTTTTTTAATTGAAGGAAGTTCATGGTTAGGTAATCGAATTCCCAACCTACTAAAATGTTAGGTTAAAAAAAGTGATGGAAAAAAAAGAAATCAAAAATTTATCTATCGTTATCATGATCATCATCGGAGGACGGATTTCCATGTAGTCTGTATAGGTCGTAGATCATGTTTATCGGCAATCTGCCCGATGGCGGGTGACTTTTCTTACAGCCAGTGATAATATGATCGAAGCTGCCGCATCGACTGCACGTCGGCGCTCTGCGGCCTTTCATATTTGCGTAGTCCATTGCTCCCTTTTGTCTTAGTAATCTTTTCCGACCAGGACCGGAATGGTGAATCATCCGGGTGTCATCTGGTAAAAGCTGCCACTGTACATTTCGGGGCCACAAGGAATCGTCAACCGGGTTTAATTCACCACCGAACTGCTTCTTCCATCCCTCCGTTTTGTAGCACGGAGCAACTAAATCCATCAGGTCGTACTCAATTGTTGCCGCAACGGCTATTGCATGCGAACATGGGATACGATATGTCTCCCATTTCCCGCATGTGCATTTACACTGTCCGAAGCGAACCGTATATTTATTTCTGCCTGATCCAGGACCATGTAATGCAGTTCTCACACTGTATTTAAATTCATCTGATCTGATCTTCTTCACCTTGTGATTCCTGGCACGCATCCTATACCTCTCAAACTGCTCCATTGGTTTCGGTGCAATGACTTTGCCCCAGTAGCTACTTTTTGTTTGCTCTTGGTCAAAAATTTTAATAGCTTTTTCGTGCGTTGCCTGAACGAAGGCCCTTATCGGCAAGAGACGGTCACAACGCAGAACGTTGTTGTAACTCTCTGCATTATTCGATGTAGTTATGCCCCACCGGTAGAATTCGTCTTCGAATAATGTCCATTTCTCAATCGGCAGTTTACTAAGCCACGTACAAGCGGCTTCACTTTTATTTTGCAAAGCTTCCCATGCAGCACGATATTTACGCGGCTGAATCTTGGTTCCGACGGCCCAACTACAAGATTTCAACCCTTTTATTTTTTTCATCTTGGATAAGAGATTTGCACGAACGTGCAATATACAGTACCTGTACGAATTAAGTAAATTTAAAATTACAAAATGAAATTGATAATACATCTTAAAAATTAGGATTTTATCATTACCTATGAACTCCCTACCCTGGAAATTTTTCATCAAGCTTCTCCATCGCAGCAAGAATGCCCTTATGACGATCTGAGATTATACAAGTGACCCTACGCCTCAAAATAAATTTCTTCAGGTATTTCAGGAACCAGTACCAACTGTGCGTAGATTCCTCGTCTATGATGGCATATGCGATGGGAACAATCCTTGTGTTGGCTGTCTGGACCATCGCAACAATCCTCTTTCCCTTGTATGCACCACGAAGATGCATAGCATCGACAGTAACTACCGGGGACTGTGGTCAAAGGTCGGTTTTGTGGCTCCGAAAGACCAAAATACGTACCTGAATAATATACATTAATAAAAAACTATGATGTGTAAAATTCTTAGCATATTAAAAAAATATCAAAGCACGGTTCATACCTGAAGATCTTTTTCGTCATATTTACACGTCCGTCCACCTTACGAAACTTCCACTGAATCTTCGTCCCATCATTGGAGTCTTGAAGAGCTTTCATATAACTTGGTAACTCCCGGAAATTTGACTCCCAATCTCCGTACACCATATTCATTGCTATTCTTTTACCGTCCGAAGCTTTTTTCTTTCCAATTTGAACACCGTATACTCTTTGGACGTCCTGTTGAATACTCTTTATATCGTAATTTGGACTATCTCGTATAGCGTCCGCTATGACATGGGCAACAAGACTTTGCGACACATTCATGTCGTTGCCTCTTGTATTTACTCCGTGACAATTGTGTTCAGGATACCATACAACCACTTTCCAGAAATCAATTTCGCTATCCACCGAAACTCGGATCCTCCAGTTGCAATCAATATCGTGAGATCGCTCTTTCGAATAACCCGGCTTCCGTGTAATGCATTCTGCAACCCACGTTTTCTTGTTGCTCTCCTTAACATAGTAGCCTCTACCGCGTTGGGTTGACCACCTAGTTATCGCATCATTAATCTCTTTCTTGCCCTTACTAAAATTCGTTCCGATCGTTATGGAATTAGGGTCGCCAGAATACTTGGTGGGTGCAGTTGTCATGCGGCGATTTGCTACGATGTCCGGTCCTTCCATGCTGCTGTACACGTGGTAATTAGGTGGTACATATGTTCCAACAGGCTCGATGTAATCCTCGTCTTCAGAGGACATGTATTCCTCGTCGTCAGAAGTCTCGTATTCCTCGCAATCTTCCTCCGACTGGATCAATGGGAGTCCCGACAATTCTTCCTCGTCACTCTCTATCCCGATGTCATCCCCATTGTCACAAATGTCTACCTGAGACCTACTTGACTGTACTTCGGTATGTATCCAGATATTTCTGCGGGGTTTTGGGAGGGAGCGACAGAGATGAAGACTTCACGACTAATTGTCGGAATTCGATATATCCACGATAGTGAATCGTCGTCATGGATCAGTATAGGAGCTTGCCTTTCGCCGTTGACGTCCGTGTACACAAATTGGAGATATAACTGTACCGACTCTTCAATACGAATACCGACATTATTATACATTAATTCTAAGAATTCCTCCAATATAAATTTAAATAAAAAAAAGACATATTTGTGAACAAATAATTGGGATAAGAAACACTTAAAAAAATGAAGAATAAGTGAAGAAGAAATGATTATCTGTTAAAAAAAAAAAAAAATTATGTAGATGATTTATGTCGAAGATGAGAGTATTTATAGGGGTGGGATTCATCTCATTCAATCGTTTAACTAACATTCAACTCACAACTAACAATATCATGTTCATAACTACACCATCATGTGTCTATCTACGTTTTCCGAATTTTTTATTATTACCAAGATCGCATTTGGTGAACCCGAACTTGTTTAATTTATAATTGAAAATAGAGATCACATTTGGGAAACCCGAACTTCATAAGATCGCATTCCCTGTATGCGAATTTGTTAAATATTTTTATTAATATGAAGATCGCATTTCCATCATCCGAACTTGTTATTTTTCTTAAAAAAAAATTGAAGATCGCATTTTCAGTCTCCGAATTTGTTAAATTTAAAAAAAAATAAAGATCGCATTCTGTAAACCCAAACTTTATTTTTTTATTTTTTTGGAAGATCGCATTTTGTGTACACGATCATTTACAAAATTTCATGTTCGCATTCTACGTACACGAGTTTCTTAATCTCAATTACCATGTTCGCATTTTGAGAATGCGAACGCGTTATTTTTTCTCCACATCCTCCGTTCAAACAAGAAGACTGTAGCGGACTCGAGATAATTAAGCATGTCACCAGACTCGTGTAGTACTCTGATCAGTTGTGAGTAGATAATGTATACATGTAATGTAAAGCGTGAAGGCTGATGCAATCTGTCTTTTAAAAATCGAAATTAAATTTATATATTATTAAGCATATATCTCAGAGATAATTTAAATTTATATTCAAAAACAGATCAAATTCAACACATGCATGTATATATTTGCCGATAAAATTTGACTGCTATAAAACTCATTGCTAGTACTCCGTTGATTTTCGAAGACCATGAGTCGAAAAACCGTCACTTTTTATCTCCATTAAAAACTACCAAATGTGATTCGTTGGTTTTAGATACATTGAATAACATAAGATATTATGAACACATAGCAAGCTCCGATAGGGTATGGCATCTTTGATACTGGCGAAACGATCGAGTTTAACATTTACAATTTTCTTCTTTGTTCTCGATCTACTTTCGAGGATTAATTGGCTTTTGGAATCGTCAAGGAATTCTCGATTAAAATAGGTTGAATGGAGTACTAATACTACTCCGTCTCTAATTAAGTGTCACATTTCAATATATTTTATATTAAAAATTACATAAAAAATATGACAAAATTAATTAGGAATAGAGAGAGTATTATTTTCGAAGTTTTATGTGTGAAAAATTTGTAAATTAGATACGGAGTTAAAACTTAAAGGAGTATTGGAAACATGGGGAAATATCAAAGAAAAAGAGATCCTAACCTTCCAAATTTCATCCGGCGGATCGGGATAGTCGATATTTGCAAACCCAATCATATTTTGATTAACTCAGATAATTAATAAAAATTAACATTCATCAAGGAAAAAAATCAAACAAAAGGAGGTTTGCGTAGCATTAATGAGTATTCCCTCTATCTCTTTAAGTGTCATTATTGACAATTATTTTTGTCCTTATTAAGGTAGTTTTTAAGAATTTGAAATGAAATTATACCATTATCATTTAAAATACTTATTATTCTCCATTCTCCTTCTATACTATTATTTTTGTATTTGAATAGATGATATTTTGAGACGTTTTACACATATCAATATCATCAACTCCAATACATTAATCATCTTTACTTTATAATTCTACCTTTTTTTTTCTTTATAAAATTATTAATTGTGTTGGGAAGAGGGTGGGTGGAGGGGTAAAAAGGTAAAAAAACGTATTGATATTCTAAAAATGTCATCTATTTAAAGACAAAAAATATCTCCAAAAATGTCATCTATTTATATACAGAGAGAGTATGTGTTAAGACTTTTAATTTGAGTTCTTTTTGTCTATTCAAATATATCATTATCTCAAATTTAAAATATTTTAATATTTTTATTTTCTTAATTTTGATGAAATGAGGAAAAATGACACTTAAAAAAAGACGAATAGAGTAGTAAACATACCACTTCAAAATCAACGAGTGTCGTGGCACTTGACATTAGCAGGTTTTAGGGTTTTTTAGGGCTAAGAACATGTTTAAGTTAATTTGACTCATGTATCTTTTGTCGAGTCTGATCTGAACCATCAGATCGATCTGGCCTGAACCTGACATTGAACCGACCATTGAGCATGACTAGAAAATTGGATTTTAAATCGTGTTATTTTCTCTGGTCCACTTCAGATGTTGCATAGTATAAATTTTGAATATTAATGAAATGATTAGTTAATCGAAATAATGATTTGTTTGTCCTTATTAATTATAAAATTTATTATATTATATATTTTTTCATGTTAATAGAATGAATTATATAGAGGATGTGATTGAAAAATTAACTAAAATATAAATAAATTTTATGAAAATAACACTTAAAATGGACTAACATAATTTTTTTACCTGACATTTAAAGTGGAGTTGTAAGGTGGTCCAAGCTAATGAATTTATGCCGTTGATGTTAGTTGACAGTTGACACATTTCTATGAATGTTATCTGTAAATAAAGTTTCTCTTTTTACTATTTTTGTATTTAATCAGCTTCTAAAATTTCTTTTTGTATTTAATCAATTTTTAAAGTTAATTAATTGGATCCAATTCTTTACACTCGTTCAGTCCAAAAAAATGAAAAAAAAATTATTCCCTTTTCTTTCAGAACAATTAAAAAATATATGGAGCTAGTTTTTCTTGACCTGATCAAACCTAGCTACTTACTAACTTTCATGACCCTTGAATCTCCTACATTTTGAATTATAATAATAGTATACACAGATACAGATAATTCCTGATCGCCTCGTCTCACCACATTCACATTTATGTTCTAACCTGCCTTTTGCAATGTTCTTTCAGACAGGTCAAAATAAAAACTCTTACACTTGTTTTTGTGGCCCTAAAAAACGGGAGCCAATTGATTTAATTGATTGTGATAATTAACACTCTTGATACTCAATTGACTGTGCTTACGATCTCTAAATTTGAAGTTTGCTCGAATATTTATATTTACATGAGATAGAATTTCATGAAAATAACAATATTAATTTAATAATATTGGTAGTACTAGCTTGTAAAGTTTTGGGTGACGTTATATATATTCTTTTTTGAAGTAAGACGTTATATATATTCCGTGTGTTTAATTCTTATTATATTAATAATACATAGTTTGTTTGTTTGTTTTTCTCCAAACATTTTGGCTTCTTTATGTCAACCTTCACGTGATTATTTGCATGACGTGTTAAGCAGTACTTAACCTGCTAATCAATGAATCTTAATTATAAGACTTAAAAATTGATTACTTTGCATTATTGTTTATTTGACTACCACTTCGAGTAGCCCATGGTATATACAACATGCATGGTTGGAATTTGGGAACCCTCTTATCCTTAGTTGTAGCCCTCCCCAGTTAAGCATTTGAGAATTCAAACTAATAATGTTAATTACAATACTAATTTATCCACACCCAGCTTTCCGGATCAATCACTTCACCCCAATATTAATTATATTAAACATTATACCTAAGACTAGTAAAGATGTGTATATGATATATCTTATAAATGTTTGTGACAATTCTTAACGAAAAGAATTGTCAATGTTACTTAAATATCTAAAAGTACTGCTTAGTATAGTCAGTAAATATCTAAAACATGCTTAGTAATGAGAACGAAGCTCGCTCTCTCAGTTGCTTGCTACACATGTTTTCGTTGAGCTTGACGCTCTTTTAGTAGTCTGTGGGAAGTTCTTAAAAATGAGCCGGGTTTGCTTTTTGTCTCGTAGAAAATCTCATTCTTGAGATTAAAACACTTATGTTCTCACGTTTTACTTCTTATAAGTTTTTATATACTATAAGAGATTGTGATCACTTGGCCAGTTAGCCCATTGTGTCGCGAATCTCCAGACCAATGAGCTTGGTCGTTTGCCTATCTCCTTAGAGCTTGTGGCCAAGTTGACTTTTGTATTATATATCTTCATTATGCGTGTTAGGAAAGTGGCATATTGAATATGACATTCGAATTGTATGATAACAATTACTTTGTGCGTCAATTTCCGATTTCGATCGATTATCTATATTATTGACTGCCAAAATTGCGATCACTACAAAGATTAAAAGTACATTTTCATTTGGCAAGTGATGATGACAATCCTGATTCAGCATATATGCATCTACTTATCGTCAATTGACGAAGAAAATGATAAGCACATTGTAGCGTTGCCACATCATAGTTGACAAAATTTTGGTTATTATTCTAATAACTAGCTAATATGTAGTGATCAGCAATATTGTGGTTTAGCTTAAAGTAATGCTAATTATTTTTATTGTTATTTTGAAAGTAATGCTAATGTTGTGATGCGCGTAATATATGTAGAGACGAGGAAATTCGAGGTTATGTTTGTTAATTAATTAACTCCCTAAGGACCCTAATTAACTAGGTACAGATGACTTGTGACTTGTTAATTAACTTTCTTTTTTAGGTCTCCGTAAGTATTATTTTAGGAAAGAGTAATTTTAATTGGGAAAATTGAGTTTATATCCGGAATTTTCCCCTATTGTATTGAAACTTGAGTTTTTATTCCCACGGTTTGAAAACGTTAAAAGATTTACCCTTCTACCGTTAATTCATTTTAGGTGGCAATTACTCATCCTACATGTCAAAATTAACCAATAAATAAGTGGTACGTGTCACTCTTACGTGGACAAACTGCCATGTCATATAAAAATATTTTTTTATAAATTTCCGAAAAAATTAAAATATAATAAATTTCATATATTTTAATAAATTATAATTTCATATATATTTCTAAAATAAATTTAAATTTAATCTAATTTTATATAAATAAATTATATTAAATAAAATATGAGATATAAATAAAAATTAATAATTAATTTAATTATGATAAAATCTTGTTGAGTGGTAGGAAAATATTAAATTATTAACAATAAATATTATTATAATTTAAGATTTGACTTGCATAAAAAATTTGAAATTTGAAATTATAATAATATTTTTTATTAATAAATAATATTTTTTATCATTAAATAAAATTTTATCATAATTTAAATAATTATTAATTTCTATTTATATCTCATATTTATTTAATATAATTTATTTTATATAAAATTTATTATTTTTTATATAAAATTAGATTAAATTTATAAATTATATTAAATTATAATTTAATAAATTATATTAAATTTATTATATAAAATATTTTTTAATTTTATAATTTTTTTTAGAAATTTACTTTTTAAAAAATGACGTGGCAATTCTGCCACGTAAGAGTGACACGTGTCACTTATATATTGGTTAATTTTGATATGTATGACAAATAACTGCCACCTAGGACGAGTTAACGGGAGAAGGGTAAATCCTTTTAACGTTTTCAAATAGTTGGGATAAAAATTTAAGTTTCAATACAGCAGGGATAAATCTCCTTCATTGTGAAACGGTGGAAGTAAAAACTCAATTTTCCCAATTTAATTTGTTTTGTTTTTTTATGGAAAGTAATTGTGTTTTACTAAAGTATATTTTTATATGTTCTTTTTATTATTATCTTTCACCAAAAGAAAAAAAAATTATTAAACATAAAAATCGAATACCTATACAATTTAAGGAGAAATTCGACTCCCACGGTCAGAAGGGAACCGGGACTGATGTAAAAGCATTACACCTCTTGTTGTGTTTAATTAAAAACCCATCTAGTTTATGACATCTCTACTAATTACTCAAAATAAAATAAAATAATAATAATGTACACTTCTCGATCGAATTGACCATATTATATATAATAAGATCGTCAGCTCACACGACCATTTTTGGTATTGCAAGTTGTGGTCCCGTCAAAACAAAAAATTATTGCAAGTTCTGTTAATTATGCAAAAAAAATCATTTATACTAAACAAATAGTTTTTCTCCATAACTATTTATGTTTGAAATTTTGGTATTAATAGAATTGAAAAATGCCGTTCATATTCTTTCAGGCCTTTCAAGAGCCAAAATCTACGAGATAAGACATGACAAGTGGCAAAAATAAAGATTAGTGAACTTGTATTATATGGGAGAGAGACGAAATCACCAAATTGATGACAGGCTAAGCTAACTAGTTTAAAATTTAAACTACTCCGTCATCAACTTGACATGCTACAGTTTGGTGATAATTAATCTGCAGTTAATAGATGCAAATATAAACAGTATAAAATGAATAATTTGAAATTTGAAACTGGCGTATTATGTAGGAATAGTTTGTTTAATGCAACTTGCATTCAGGAAATTGGGGAAGATTTTGTCTTGTGTTACAAGAAAAGCAAAGAAAAATAAAGGAAAGAAAAGCTTGCAGTTGAAGAAACAACGCTCTTCAATGGATAAGATGATCAAAGTAGAAATCAAAACATTCTTACAGGCATTTTTGAGTGAGTTGAAGGGTTCTAAGGTGTAAGAAACAAAGACAATTCAAGCTGGAAGCAATGCAGGAAAGATTGAAGAAGATTTTGCAATTGTGTCTGTGAAGAATGAAAGTGCACATCGGAAAAAGTTCAAGGACCTCGGTGTCTCTGAACGAAATGTCGAGGGTGTTGCAGTCATTTCCAGCCTGTGCGAACTCGAGGGTGTTATAGTCATTTCTGAAACTTCTATCGCCGGAAATGCATCAAGTTCGCACACGCCAGACGACAAATAGTCGGACCACAAGACGACATACATTCGACTCAGGACGATCTCGACTACAACGACATTTCCGGTAATTCACTCACAATTCCCTTAAATGAAAACGCCCAAATTGGATCGAGGGTTTTTATTTGAAGAATGCTACAATAATTTCAAAGTTTCCGTTTTTAGCTTCCGTCAAGAATAAATTAGGGTTTAGCTGTTCTTTTGCTATAGTTGATGAAAACGAGTGATTCAAAGTTTCAGTTTCACTATATTGGACACTACGAATCGACTGGTTGAATCAATTTTATCAATTACTTAGTAACGAATAATATGCACGCTCGATCAGCTGTGTTCTTGAGTTTACTGCAAGAAATTAGGAATTTCTACTGTAAGTTGTTTTTAGCTAGGATTTTGATTCAGAAAACACACATTGGTGTTTGTTAAGATGTTTGTATGCAAACTTGGTGATGGAAGAGTTCAAAAATGATCATGGTGTCAAATATAGCTAGTTTAGCCTATTTTCTACATTTTTTATTCAAGTTTTCGTTCAAGTTGATGAAATGAAGAAGTTTTTGTTAAGAAAGTTTATCTTTAGCATAGTCGAAGTTTCTACAATGGTGTTATGTCATTGAAGCTCTGAATCAAAAGTCAAGTACAAATCAACTATAGGCCTTTTGCGATTGTTCTTCTGCAATATTCAAGTTCAGTTGCAGTTACGGTAAAGGTTTCCATTTCAACTTTCTACAGACAAATTTGAAGTTTAAAATGGAATATGTTGAAGTGGAGAGTAAGCAAAAATTGATCACCTTGAGCATTTTGGCAGTTTGTGCGTTGAGATTACTATATAAGATCTCTAACTTTCCTTTTTCGATTATGAGCTTTAGTTGAATGAAAAACCAGATCTGAAAAATTCCATTAAAGTTCATCTTTCTATTTTACCAGTTTTAAATAGCCCTTTATTTTCTGTTGCAATGGTAATTTGAGAGATATTAAAACGAACCTAAACTAGTTTATTTATGATCCAAACACTTTAGATACCTAAGATTAGCCTCATAATAGATTCATTTTCTTGCACAAATTCGATTATTATCCTATCAGTTACAAGGATTTCAGTTTTATTGCTCGTTTTGCTCTGTTTTCTCTTGCTTTGATCATTTTATGCTTGTATTTCTTCCTGGTTAGAAGCACAGGTGTACCAACAGTAGTATCCAGAGCCCTAGATTTTAGGTCCTGAGGAAAAGCAAAGGAGAAGATGGCTTTAGCCTTGCTAAACATGGTGTTAGTGAGTTACTTGTAGAAATAGAGCCTATAGAGGCACAAAAGAAAAAGAGACAAGATGATATAGAGAAAGATAGAAGGGCACATATATGGTTCAGAAGTGTTATAGATCTGAGTGTGCTTAGGAAAGTTGTTGGTTGCAAGTTTGCAAAAGAAATTTGGGATACTTTGAAGGTAGAGTATGAAGGAACAACTTTGACTAGGAGACTTAGGTCTAAGAAAGCAGAGAAGTTGTTATGAAGAGACTGTTAGTGGAGCTAGGACTAGAATAAATAAAATTTTATAGCAAACTTTATAATGTAGTTTGAGTCGAAGAAAAGCTAATAGATAGGTTGTTAGGAAGAATGCCAAGGAGGTTTGAGAATGTCATTTTTGTGTTAGATACAAAATTCAATAGAGATCCATAGTTGGTGAGTTTGGAGGAGTTTTTCAATACACTGGAGATTCATAAGAGTATGTATGGAATTAAAGAGGAGAAAGAAGAAACTGCAACATTCAAAATTTAGAGATTCAGGCATTTGCAAATACCACCAATCAACATACCAGCCAATGAGTACCAGTCAAGACAAGAGAACAATCCTAGAAGCTCTCAAACTATTAACCAAGCTCAATCAGTCTAACCTATTGCAAGTCAAATGGTGCAGCAACAAATGCCACAGACTCATTTAGTTTATCAAAATACATTCTACTAGCCTAATCAAGCCTATCAGAACCAATCCTATTAGCATTTCAACGAAAGGCCACCAAATCAAACCTATCAGAATCAATTTTACCAGCAGAATCAGCCTTGGAGACCTAGAGCTTATGGTGACAGGGGATTCAACAACTTTTAGGGACACAAGCCTCAAAATTGGGGTAATTTTCTAGAATGCAGACATTGTAAGAAGCATAATCATTCTGAGGCAAGCTATTTTTGGCATGAGATGGCTATCTGTAGCTATTGTGGGAAGAAGGGTCATACTGATATAGTTTGCTATAATAGATGGTGTGATGATCAACAAAATCTACGGAGTAGGCAGTTTGGAAGACTGCCACCAATCTATGATTTGGAAAGATATAATCAACAACATTAACATCCAAGCTAGAATGTAAATTTCACTCCACTTGGAAAATCTCAGCAACAACAACCTACAACAACACAATACCAAGCAAACTATGCTTCGGCACCACACATTCAACAATGACAAGCTCCAATAAACCAAATGCTTTACCCTGCAACACAAGCTATCACAGGATATCCACCAATGCCTCAAATTGCCTATCACCAAAACTGTCCAAGCTCAACCAGTCCTGCAACTAATCTTGAAACCCCTGCAAATCAACCAAACACCCCAAACACTCAAATACAAGAACCTGAAAACTCTCAAAGTAGTTAGAAAAATGAAAGTCACATTGAGGAAAGTGCATTTGTGGTGGAAAGTTGTTCAGTTGGGAAAGTAGAAGAAAGAAAGAACACTTGGATCATAGATAGTGACTGCTCAAACCATATGACCATGAAGGAAGAAGTATTTGTGAAAAGAAATCAAATATTGTTGCTTCGGTAAATTTGGAAATGGTGAAATGGTACATGTGGAAGGAAAAGAAACTGTGGAGCTAGAAACAAAAGTTGGTAAGTCAATTCTGAAAGATGTTTATTACATTTTTGAGTTGGATTAAACTTTGATTAGTTTAGGACAATTGATGGAGAAGAAATATGTTGTTTATTTTAAAAATGAGGAATATATGATATTCAATGCTGAGAGAGAATTAGTCCACAGAGTTCCACATACTAATAGGATGTTCAAGACCAGAATGGAAGATGTTGAAGGAGCCTTTTATGGAAATATAACTAAAACAACGCAGTTGTGGGACCAGAGATTTGGTCATGCTGGAGTTGATAACATATTGGCAATGCAAAAGAATGAAGTTGTACAGAATATTCCAAAACTCTGTGCAAAGATGAAGAAAGTTTGTGAAGCATGTGCAAAAGCCAAGAGCCAGAAAGCTTCATTTCCATAAAGTCATTAGAGATCAACTCAGAAGTTGTAGCTAGTTTACACTGATGTGTGTGGTCTAATAGAAATTCCATCTGTTGCTGGTAACAGATATTACTTGGAGTTCACTGATGACTTTACAAGATACTCCTGCATTTATTTCATCAAAACAAAAGATCAAGTTTTTGGTATGTTCAAGAAGTGGAGAGCACAGGCTGAAGCTGAAGATAGATGCAAATTGAGGTGCCTTAGGAGTGATAGAGGTGGTGAATACACTTCAAATGAGATCAAAGAATACTGTGATAGAGAATGCATCTTCCAACAATTGATTGTGCCTTATTGTCCAGAGCAGAATGATGATTCAGAGAGAAAGACTAGAACAATTGTTGAAATGGGAAAATCTCTAATGTTTGGGATGAATGTCCCTATAAAGTTTTGACCTGAGGCATGTAACACAGCCGTCTACCTGCATAACAGGTTGCAAACTAAAGCTTTAAAAAGAAAAACTCTATTTGAAATGATGTTTGGAGTTAAACTAGTGGTGAGTCACTTGAAAGACTTTGGCTGCATTACATATGCTCATATTCATGAGCAAAAAAGAAAGAAGATGGAAGAGAAGGCTATGAAAGGGATTATGATGGGATACAGTTCAGGACAGACAAAGGGTTATAGAATTTAGAATCCAGTGAAAGAAAGGATGATAATCACAATGAATGAAAATTTTGATGAAAATTCTGAACTTGAGTGGAGTGAACGAACTGTGAGTGATCCTGGAAGAGTATTTTGTGAGATGCTAATGGAACCAATTATTGATGAGATTAAAAGTGAGACCTCATCTGATCATGAGAAATCACTAGAATCTCCTAATATGTTTGTTCTATATGTTTCAGGTACACAAAGTTTAACTCCAGGAGGAGTTAATAATGTTCCAACACCATTGTTAACATCTCTTGTGACTGAAGGAGAGAATAGTAGTTCAAATGATGCACCTGATTCACCAAATACAGGAGGAGAGCCATTATTCAATGAAGGAAGTCCACAGAATTCTGGAACTCAAGCAACAAACATTGATACAAGAACTCCAAAAGATTTACAGACCAACAAGAAGAAAAGCTTGAGTGAAATCTATGAAAAGTCAATGACAGCTCCTAATCCAGATGTTTTGGAGTTTATCTGTGTAGTTGAGAATTTTCCTGATACAGAAATGGAGGAAGTTATGTTTGTTAGCATAGAGCCAAGAACTTACAAGCAAGCTAAGAAAACTACAGAATGGAGAGAAGTAATGAAAGAAGAGATGGATGCCATAGAAGAAAACAAGACTTAGTTTCTCTGTGACAAACTTTCAGAAAATACCAAGGTTATTGATACAAACTGGGTGTTTAGAACCAAACTAAATGCAGATGGAACCATAAACAGATACAAGACTAGATTGGTGGCTAGGGGCTACAAGCAAGAATGTGGAGTTGACTATGAAGAGGCTTATGGACTTGTTACAAGAATGGATACTGTGAGATTGTTATTGGCAAAGGCAGTAAGCAATGGCTGGAAAATCCATGAAATGGATGTAAAAAGTGCATTCTTAAATAGTAATTGAAGAAGAAGTGTTTGTGAAACAACCTGAAGGTTTTGTTGTTCTAGGAGAAGAACAAAGTATATAAGCTTGTAAAGGCTTTATATGGTCTGAAATAAGCTCCGAGAGACTGGTACTTAAGAATCAACTCCTATCTTCTGGAAAATAGATTTGAGAAGAGTCAGAGTGATATGCCAAGCATCAAGGAGGAGAAAAATTGATCTGCTCACTCTATGTTGATGATTTGTTGTTTATTAGCACTGCACCAAAGCTTGTTGAAGACTTTAAAAGGATGATGGAGTCAGAATTTAAGATGACAGACATTGGGTTAATGAAATATTTCCTTGGTCTTGAAATATAGCAAAAAGAAGATGGGATTTTTGTTCACCAAAAGAAATATGCCTTAGATATGCTAAAGAAGTTCCAAATGGAAAATTGTAAAGAGATATATACACCAATGGAGGTTCAACTAAAGCTGAAGCCCACACAGCTTAGAGAAGAGTTTGATTCAACTGATTATAGAAGCATGATAGAGTCATTAATGTACCTGTGTGCTTCTAAGTCTGACTTGGCTTGTACAGCCAACATGCTTGCTAGTTGTAGTTCAAATCCATCAAAAGAGAATGCTTCTTATGTTAGAAGAATCTTGAGATTTGTGAAAAACAGTTGTAACTATGGTTTGTGGTATGAGAAAGGAGGAAAAGGAGAATTACTCATGTTTTATGATGCTAGTTATGAAAATGAAGAAAGATATAGGAGTAGGAGTGGATAATGCAGCAGTTTTGGCTCATGAGTCTTCTCTTGGAGCTCAAAAGTCAAAAAATAGTTGCTCAATCAAATGCAGAAGTAGAATACATTGCAGTCAACTTAGCAGCAAAATAGGCTTTGTGGATTAAGAAGATTCTGATAGACATTGGTGAGTTGAAAGAATCATGTGTTCCAATTTATTGTGATTCCAGTTTTAAAATTTCTATGGCTGAGAATCCAGGTGATCACTTCAAAACAAAACTTGTGAACATCAAGTACCATTTGATAAAAGAACTGATTGAGAAGAAGGAAATCAGAATGGTGTATTGCAGAACAAATTTCCAACTTGCAGATATTTTCACCAAGTCATTTCAGAAGTGGAGGTTTGCAGGCTCCATTAAATAAAAGATGAGCTGTTGGAATAGCTTGTTTAATGGAACCTGCATTTCAGAAAATTGTGGAAGGCTTGTCTTGTGTTACAAGGAAAGCAAAGAAGAACAAAGGAAAGAAAAGTCTGGTCCGTTATCCGTACGGATCGGACCGGACTTATCCGCGGGCAGTCCACAATTTAATATATAAATATATTTTTAATAAATATATATTAAATAATTCCAATAATAAAATATTTTAATGAATTTAAAAATTGAAAAGAAGAAAAGCATCAAATATTATTGATTTAGTGTAGTTGTATTTTCTTTAATATGAAATACTAATGATATTTTATAATTATGTTTGTTTTTAATGATTAATAGTTTGTTATATAATTTAAGATTTAAGAATTTTTTTATTCCGTAGTCATTTTTTATGTTTGAATAAATAAATTAATAGATATATGTGGTCGAGAAATTGGTATATGCAATTTTTTTTACCTTAAAATAGAAAAAAATCATAGATATATATAAATGTGATTTTTTTAACAAAATGCGGAGTATCCGTAACCGGTCACGGGCGGATATGAACAAGAAAAATAAAGTCCGTAAGGTAAACGGACATGTCCAGTTCAATCTGTTATCGGGACAAGTCCGTACGGAGCGGACCGGACCGAGCCGAACGTGTCCATTTTGATAGTAGTAGAAAACGCCCAAATTGGATCGAAGGTTTTTATTTGAAGAATGCGACAATAATTTCAAAGTTTCCGTTTTTAGCTTCCATCAAGAATAAACTAGGGTTTAGCTATTCTTTTGCTATAGTTGATGAAAACGAGTGATTCAAAGTTCCAGTTTCACTATATTGGACACTATGAATCGACTGGTTGAATCATTTTTATCAATTACTTAGTAACGAATAATCTGCAAGCTCGATCAGCTGTGTTCTTGAGTTTTACTGCAATAAATTGGGGATTTCTACTGCAAGTTGTTTTTAGCTGGGATTTTGATTCAAAAAGCACACATTGATGTTTGTTAAGATGTTTGTATGCAAACTTGGTGATGGAAGAGTTCAAAAATGATCATGGTGTCAAATGCAACTAGTTTAGCCTATTTTCTACATTTTTTATTCAAGTTTTCGTTCAAGTTGATGAAATGAAGAAATTTTTGTTTAGAAAGTTCAGCTTTAGCATAGTCGAAGTTTCTACAATGGTGCTATGTCATTTGAAGTTCTGAATCATAAGTCAAGTACAAAGTCAACTATAGGCCTTTTGTGATTGTTCTTTTGCAAGATTCAAGTTCAGTTGCAGTTGTGGTAAAGGTTTCCATTTCAGCTTTCTACAGACTAATTTGAAGTTTAAAATGGAATATGTTGAAGTGGAGAGCAAGCAAAAACCGATCACCTTGAGCATTTTGGCAGTTTGTGCGTTGTGGTCCCAAAAGTGCCTTTTCATTTGCTTTTCATTTTCCTACCTATAATTTTCATTTTAAACATCGTAAATTGACTTATGACGTCTAGGTTAGTTAGAGATCACTATATAAGGTCTCTAATTTCCCTTTTCCGATTATGAGATTTAGTTGAATGAAAAATCAGATCTCAAAAATTCCATTAAAGTTCATCTTTTTATTTCACCAGTTTCAAATAGCCCTTTATTTTCGGTTATATTGGTAATTTGAGAGAAAGCTTAATACTAAAACGAATCTAAACTAGTTTATTTAAGATCTAAACACCCTAAATATCTAAGATTAGTCTCAAAATAGATTCATTTTTTTGCTTAAATTCGATTATCATCCTATCAATTACAAAAATTTCATTTTTATTGCTCGTTTTGCTCTATTTTCTCTTACTTTGATCATTTTGTGCTTTTGTTTCTTCCTGCTTAGAAGTACAAGTGTACCAACATATTACACAATATGCATATAATAATTTCTAATGAAAAAAATAGTGTGCACATAAAAACTTTTCTGATATATATCTTTAATGATCCTTCAGGAAAGAATCTTCATCATATGTAGACTTCCTCTCACACAAATCGATTATCGATCTAGCGTACATGATATTACATGTACGAAGTTTTGACTATGTTTTAGGTCATTCGAAGATCTCACAATCGACAGACGAAATACATGAGACTAATCATTCATGTAACTGTCAGCCCATGTACGAAAGTTTGGCTATACAAACTAGCTAGTTAGGTAAATTGATGCGTCAATAATAAGTTATCAAAATATCATTTAATAATCGTAAAAGTAATTATGACGTATAATCAATTCTTTACTCAAACATTTGCTGATTACAAACTTATAAAAAGAAACGGCCAATTCGGCATTTTCCAAATGACCTTCGCTAGCTACCATTTTTCTTTTGAGTCAACACTTTATAATTAGTAATTTAATTATAATCTCAAATGTTAAGTAGTGCTGAATCGGATTTTGACAAAGAATGTAATGTATATAATTAACTTGTGGCACAAATTCAATCCCAAATTGCAAGTAACAAAACGTGTCGTACGATCCTATAAATGGCTATAGATTCCCATCTGCTAATCCAAACAATAAGTATTACGATTCTCATGACATTTTTTTTCATTTCAATTAATTAATACCATTGATTACATATCAGAATTTTTATTGATGAAAAAGACTTCTTGTTGTCACATTCAAACCCTAAACCGACCATATAGTTTAACTTCTCAAGCTGGAGATAACTATAACCAACGTCTAATTGTGTTTCCTAAATTAATTATTTATTGAAGTCTCGTGACCTTTCAGTGTGTCGATAAATTGATTCCCTTTTTCTTTTATTTGCCAAGAGGAAGATAATTCATTCTTTTTGTAAATTAATAAGATGACAATTAATTATTTGAGATAAATTTTTAATATTATGCTAAAGATTTTTGTTTTTCACTATAGGTTTTCCACATCACAGACTAATTTCTTTACTTTCAAAGAAATTAATACGTGGGTTTTTTTCTTTTTCTTTTTTCAATTAACATGAACTGTTCTCTGCATCACAATAATAGATATATGCAATATGAAATTATATATGTTTTAATCCATGAAATTAGATTTTTCTTTTCTTCCACTGGGGTTTTTCTCCGCATCACAGTATTTTTCACCTCAATAGAATATTTTCCACTAACATGTCTTTATTTTCTCCGCACTACAACTCAATGTCTTATTCAAATCTCTGTGATGTTTCTTTCAATTATGAGTAATTAATGAAAGTTTGCATGCATGCATGCATTCCTCTATGTAAATAACCCAAGAATTAATGAAAAATTATTGTAATATTCAAGATGCTGGTAATTTTTTTTTGAAGTTAGCTGCTCATAATTATTAGTAATTCACATATATATTTTTAAAATATATAACTTTTTTTCATTAATTAATAAATAATTTAATTAATTCGTTTTTTTTTATCATCAGTCTGATACTGTAAAAAAACTGGAGCGCTCAAACTTAAAAGGAAAACCCAGAAAATGGCAGAGCGGACGTGAAGAAAGTATGTCACTTGATTATTAAAGGTAAGAAAAAGGTGAAATATATAAATAAAAAATATATATATATACACCATAAGTGAATATTACAGAATGTATTTGAATCTTCGATATATGAGATCCCAAAAGTGAGGAGATGTATCTTTTTCAATCTCAGATAGTGGGAAACTTTGACTTTTAGACTTTTAGGTTTATATAATTAGCTGTATATATGTTTTAGGCCTCCAAGTTTTGGTGGTGTTTAGAGTTCCACTGATATTAACCATTGGTATTTGGTACTCTACGGCTTTAAAATTAAAAGTGTAAAGAAGAATAATAATTTATTGATTTGAACAAAACACTTCTATAATTTGTGATTGGATCCTTGGCTGACTTTTGTTTCAAACTAATTAAGTTTGTTAGGTTAAAAATTCATGCAAGTTGGAAATAGTAGTTAGATTTAGATACTGATGTTTCATTTCTTTTTTTACATTTTTTTCCCATAAAGGAAAATAAGTTCACTGTTTTTTAAATTATAAAAAAAATTAATATAATTCTTTTTTTTTTTTTATGTCAATGAAAAGACAATTACAGAAAGCAAAGAAAAAACCAATATACATATCCATATGTAAATCAAATTATTCTTAAGAAAAAAAAAAACACCAATTACACTTATCCATATCATGTTATTCAATATTGGACATGTATATTTCATTAATGATAAATTAACCCAAGAAAATAAATGAGAACCATTGAAACTAGAAACATAATAATTAAGCAATTTTGGAAAAGAAAAAAAAATCTTTTTCTTAAGAGCGGACTTGTGCCAACCAACCTATCAACAAGCCTAACCGACCAATTGCCTTAACCATGGTTGCACTGTTCATAATATTTTCGCATTTAATATTCATTCAATCATACATATGCTAAGGGAGGTGTCCCCTAATCCAAATAAAAAACAAATAAACAAAATAGTTTAAGGTCATTGATGAATATTCAACTTCCCCCACCACTTTAAATAGATAACTTCACATTGCATATTCCAAACACAATCCTTCACTTGCTTTAACTAGCTGATTTATCATTATAACATATATACATTCTGCAAAATGAGTCTCCCTGAAACCCTAGACAAAACTCTCCCAGATGCTTGGGACTTCAAAGGCCGCCCAGCGGAGCGGGGAAAGTCCGGTGGCTGGGGCAGCGCCTCCATGATCTTAGGTTTTTAATATATATATATATATATTTGAAATTAGGTTTTTAATAATTATCTCATCAATTAGCTAGCTAGCTAGCTATATATACACATTACAATATAATTTTTATCTTCAGCTTACATTATAATTTATTAATTCTTCGTAATAATATATTATAGGTGTCGAGGCAATAGAAAGACTAACAACACTTGGTATTGGTGTTAACTTGGTGACTTACTTGACTGGTACTATGCATTTGAGTAATGCTATCTCTGCCAACACCGTGACCAATTTTCTCGGTACATCTTTCATGCTCACCTTGTTCGGAGGCTTCGTCGCCGACACCTTTCTCGGCCGGTAAACATCAAAAAGTTTTTCTCTATTTCTTTATAATTATCTTAATGTTTTTCATTCTGCTAAGTCATTTTGTAATTTTTTTTTTTTCTTAATATAGGTATCTCACAATCGCCATTTTCACCACAGTTCAAGCAACGGTAAGATCTCCAAACAATGAACATCATTATTGCATTATTATCTCTAAAAAAATATCTTCTCTAGGAATTTGTCTTTTTAGCTTTCTTTATTCTATAATTGAGATACGATCTCAAGTCTTGTGCCTACTAGCTAGTACAAACAATACTCTATGATTGGGTTAGAATTACGGCTCTCTCTTTTCTCTTTTCAATCTAGTTGTTGGTTACTTATTCTAAAATAAAAAATACAACTAGAATGACCTTTTAATTTATTTTTTCATCTCTAAAAATTATTTAATTCTAGGTTTCTAAATTTAACATTTTTTTTTCCATTTTTGTCCATCCCAGGGTGTGACGATCCTAACGATCTCAACGATAATCCCCAGCCTCCGGCCACCGAAATGCACCCCGGATAGCGACGGAAGCTCAACATCATGCATTCCGGCCAACGGCACACAACTGATGGTCCTCCACATAGCCTTGTACCTCACCGCCCTAGGCACAGGCGGCCTAAAATCGAGCGTTTCCGGGTTAGGGTCGGACCAGTTTGACGATTCGGATCCAAAAGAGCGATCCATAATGCTTGGCTTCTTCAATTGGTTCTTTTTCTGCATAAATATTGGAGCGCTCGGGGCAGTCACGGTTCTCGTGTACATACAAGATCACGTGGGCCGAGACTGGGGATACGGTATATGTGCATGTGCTATAGTCTTCGGATTATTGATATTTCTCTCGGGGACGAAACGGTACCGTTTCAAGAAGTTGGCCGGGAGTCCGTTGACACAGATTGCCGCCGTCCTAGTGGCTGCCTGGAGAAAGAGGAATATGGAGTTGCCGTCCGATCCGCTATTTCTTTACAATATCGACGGCGTTAGCGGTGGAAGGATGAAAGGCAAGCAAATGTTGCCCCACACTGAGCAATTCCTGTGAGTGTTGATTTTTCTTGACCTAACTTCATTTAAATTAAACCATATATATTTGAGATACTCCAGCAAATCTAGTTGGTAGGTTTCAATTTAAAAGTTTTTTTTACTATTATTTTTTCTTCTAAAATGAAAAGGCCATCGGTAATTATTCGTCAATTTAACTTTGTCCAATTTGGTAAACAATCGAACGTTAGAATTACGCTAGAATTGTTGATTTGTTAGAATTATGATCAAGTCTACAATTAAATTATTATCAAAAAAAAAAGTCTATAATTAAATTATATATATTTCTTAGTTTAATTGTGCACGTACGTGATGCCTTCATAAACTTTGCTAACCTAGATAGAAATTACATATAATAACGATTTGCCGACTGATTTCTTAATAATTGAAGCAACTTGTTGAATCATCGATTCAAGTTTAATATAACAACTTTTGGCTTCACGTTAAGACTACAAATCCAGCCAACACTACACATGTCTTATAGTTAATGTCCCATATTAATTATTACTCTTGTCTAAGTTCATATCATGGCAATCTTTAGATAAGGTGGTTGTGGTCCTACTTAATTGAAAAAATAAAGGGCATATATATAACTCAATAATGTCAATTGAATGAAGTCGTCTATCTATAGGATACACACTCTCTCCAAATAATTATATTACATTATTTGAATGATTTTTCTAAGAATGTCAATGTATTCACAAGATAGTCTCTCAATCAATACTCGGGCACTATTAATTAGCTCGGTGTAATGACTTATTATGCATACCGCTTAAGATTAATTTCATGGGGTCACAGATATTCGAAAAGACCTAAAAATGATAAAAAGAAGAAAGAATTGAGTCATGAAAAGCGATAAAACATAGACGGATGAATATATTATTCCTAATATACGAATTTACTCAAAACTCTCGTACAAAGTCTAAACTAATTATATGGATTTGATTGTATTAATGTAGGTTCTTGGACAAGGCAGCGATCAAGGATCAAGACATAATCGAAAGTGGCGCGACAAACAAATGGAACTTGTCATCTCTAACTGATGTTGAAGAAGTGAAAATGGTAATTCGAATGCTGCCAATTTGGGCGACAACCATAATGTTTTGGACAGTCTATGCTCAAATGACAACTTTCTCGGTGTCACAAGCAACAACAATGGACCGTCACATTGGTTCCTTCCAAATCCCGGGAGCATCCCTCACTGTGTTTTTCGTCGTCAGCGTTCTCTTAACCGTCCCGATTTACGACCGACTTGTTGCCCCAATCGCAAGAAAACTACTCCACCATCCACAAGGCCTTACTCCCCTCCAAAAAATTGGCGTCGGTTTAGTTTTAGCGATTATTGCAATGGTCGCAGCAGCTCTTTGTGAAATTAAGCGATTGGGAGCGGCCAAATCGCACGGCTTGACGGAGGATCCGAATGCCGAAATACCCTTAACGGTATTTTGGTTGATGCCACAATTCATACTTATTGGCATAGGTGAGGCTTTGACTTACATTGGACAACTTGATTTCTTCCTAAAAGAGTGTCCTAAAGGAATGAAGACAATTAGTACTGGATTATTTTTAAGTACAATTGCATTAGGGTTTTTCGTAAGCTCCACATTGGTGACAATTGTTCATAATGTTACATACAAGAATCCATGGCTAGCCGATAACATCAACAAAGGGAAGCTCTATGATTTCTATTGGCTATTGGCGATTTTGAGTGTGTTTAACTTCGCTATATTTTTGTTTTGTGCGAAATGGTATGTGTACAAGGACAAGAGGCTTGCTGAGGTTGGAATCGAATTGGAGGAAGATGATGGAGCTGCTTTTCATTGAGCTTCTTTTTTATTGTCTCTTTGATTTGTCATATATATATGTCAAGCTTGTTTTTTAATCTCACAAAGTTTTTTTTTTGTTTTCCTTTCTTGGAAGGTCTTTTTGGCTTGTAACAATTAAGTTTGTTCTCTCAATGTATACATGCATAATGTAAAAAGCAAATAAAATGAAAGAAGAAGAAAGGTCAAAATTGACCTTTTGTTACATAATTTAGAGTCTTGCATTTTAGTTTATTTTTTTATTTCCAAAGATACATTTTTCTGATGTTTGTGGGTTTTCGATCTCACGACTTAAGATGAATTACACATAATATCTATTCCTAAACGTATAATCTATTCACCAAAGTCCGTTCTCTTAAGAATCGAACTTGTGACCTCATACAAGAAAAAATGTATTAACCGTTAGGTCACTTCATAGATGTGGCTGATTCAAGTTCAACACACAACAAATGAAATTTGTGGGAACTTAATAGAAACATATTACTTCTTGAGCAAATTGGTATACCGAAAAGATACTCGTTTAGATATATACTTTCGAGTTTGATATATATACATATACTGATAGACTGATATATATACATATACTGATAGACGATATTGTGAGGACCTCCTAAAAAAGAGCGTAAACATGGTAACAGTACAATCGATGTTCGAATCCATATATTATATTTTTCTCTGTCTCAAAATAGATGATGTGTATGTTGTTCATCTTTAGATTCACTCAAATGCACATGAATTTAGTGAATAATTTTCACTGGATATATACATGTATGTTTAAGTGAACCTAAAAATAGAATACATCATATATTTTGAGACATAATTTGTATAAATTCTCAAGATTAAACAAGCGAAAGTATAAAACTATGTATTTAATTTGCACGAAATAATTTTGCCTTTAAATACCTTCTAGTTGAACGTTTTCGAGCAGAACCATAGTACATACAAATGTTTTTTAAACATAATTAAGATAGATCTCTCATTACAAAACATTTACACATATAGCAATGTTACAGAACGAAATCACGTGATTACAAATTAAGTGGATTATATTGCTATAATCCCGGTAATTAAAGCATCTTTATAGTCACTTGCCCTCTCCGTTGTCCCATAACTGGGATACAATACCACCTTGTCGCTACCTGTCACCCAAAAATTAAAATAAAATATGATTGCTATATATGTTCTCCTCTCAAAATATTTCTACTTGTTCAATTATTAGTTTGATGACAAATTTTGATCAATCATACAAGATGTTATATTAAAAAAACATTTTTTGTTGGTATTTCTTCTCAAATTTAATTAGTAAGATGTGTCTAATTAAAATTTAAGAATCCATGTTTATGGAATAATTAGAGAGCCAAAAACGAAGCATGAGTAATATCTTGTCCCAAATCTTGGATACATGAACATAAATGAAATTGCCAGTTCAAAAAAGGTAGGGAGCAATCGAAAGACAGCCAAAAAGATTCATATGGCTCCTAGCTAGTAGTAATAATCTGCTGTAATGTGAATATATGCTCTTAATTATTTTTGTAAAATGAAAATATCTTCAGTTTAAAAGAATATTAAAATATTGTGTCAACTGCGACATGGTAATATTATCAGACTCCTTCCATCTAGCAATATATATTTTTTTAGATTTTTTTTAGTTTGTCTCAAAATAGATGACTTTCATATTTTTATTTTATGTTAACGATTTTCATATTTAATTTAAATCAAAATATGTTAAATTTTTTCTTTAACTTTATTTCATTATATTAATAGCTTAAAAACCATATATTGACGGATAGAGAGAATACTATATAGGCTCTTAACTCTAGAAAAAAAAAAGTTTTTCCATAAATCTATATACATTTTGGATTGCTAACATAAATCTTTGAACAGTAGAAAATAGCTAATACCGGAGAAATAAACAATGTGTTGGTTTTGCTTGTTTCACCAAACCTAACATGTTAAAGATGATTGGAAGTATGATTTGTTTACGAGTGAAGTCAGCTAGAAAAGTAAAGTTTGAGAAAGAACAAAGCAAGCTTTCAAAGTCTACATTGGTCAATTTTGGTGTAAAAATTGGTGTTAAAGCATTTCTAAAGTGTGTGGATGTTGGTGAATTGAAGGAATTGAACACATAATGGATTAAATGAGTTACAATGAACTCTGTAGAAAAACTAGTCTGTTTTATTAGTTTGGATGAGACTGCAGTCAAAAACTGAGGGATCTTGCTGCAACTGGTTGAAACTATGGGGATTCAATCAGAATTGAACAAAACAAGCTTGTCTACAGTCATTGGCATAACTCAGGCCATAGCGGGAAATGATCGTGATGATGTCGCATATCCATCTATGGTGTTCAATTAACCTACATTTCGTTAGAATAAAAAGGCCCAATTCAGTTTTACAACTATTCATTTTCTGCGAATTTAGGTATTTTCTATCTTTCGCTATACTTGATGAAATTAATTAATTGCAGAGTTCATTTAGCTTTGAAATGGTACTCTAAGTTGGTTAGTCAAGTCAATTTTAGCTGATAACTACTAAAGAATAAAGTGAGTGCTCGATCTGTTCAAAGCTGAAAAATGGTAGCTGTGAATTGAGGGAAAATTATGCAGCCTACTTTTGTTGGATTTTTCATTTCAGTAAAGTCACATTGTGCTTTTGTAAGTTGAAGAGAGGGTGTATGATCGATTGCAGCAGAAGAGAATACATTTTGCTATTGAATTGGCATGTTAGTTTATTTTCTATCAAAAACCAGTTATGAAATTTATTTTTCAATTGAAGTTAAGAAGAAATAGAATAGCAAATAAGTTTATTTTCAAGTTTAGAAGCTGTCTGCAAGATGCATTGAATTCATTTTCATGGCTAAATCGAAAGTCAACTCCTCAGTCAACTGCCAAGAGATCATTCTCTGATTTGTTGAAGATTGAAGGTAAAAACTCAAATTGCTGCATTTGTTTTACCAAATTACAGTTATCTCTTTTACTAGAAGTTTAAAATGCAAATGAAGATTGTGGAGCAAGAAAAACCAGCCATCTACAGCCGTCCAATTCTAGACAATTTTGCCTTTTTTGATTTTGAGAAATAAACAACTTCTGGTTTAAAGATTGTAAAGCCTTACATAACTGTTATTTTCAATTCTGTGACAGTTCTAGAGTTTTATGGAGTAGTATATAAACACTCTTGTACTCAGAAAACAATTTGAGCTAGAGAGCCGCAATGTTATGAAATCAAAGCTCCATTTTATTTTTCTCCAATTTTATTAAATGAAGAGAATATTTACATTTTGCCTTAGTTTCTAGTTTTAAATAAAAAAAAAACCATTTTCATAATTTTTATTAGATAAGCGATGATGTTCTCTCCTTTATTTCCTTTTCCGAACAATTGGATTGTTGCTTCACCTGCATTGGGAGCTCCGGTCCGTCCAACACAATGAAGATTGATAGTCATGTAAAACATATATAAGAGCTAGGAATACCAATAAATCATTTTTTCTTAAATATAAATAAAAGTATAAATATAGATACTTTTTGTTGGATTAGATTGTCTCGGAGAACTTGAAGTCATTGAAGGAATGATGGCTGTAACAAAGAAGGAGAAGAAGAAAGCAAGAAACAATTGTGGCTTAGGGAAGAAGCAATCTGACTTGAAGAAGAAGAAAGTTGTAAAGAAGAAGACAGTCTCGACCAATCTAATCGAGAAGATGATCTTGAAGGTGTTAATGAAGATTCAGAAGAAAGAAAAAGCAAAACAATGCATTAAAAGGTCAAGCAGTGAAGAAGAATATGAATCTGCAGAAAGGATGATGGCGCACATCGTCAGAACCTCGAGGACCTTGGTGCATAATTTTCAAACGTCAAGTCAGTCTGAAGAAAATAAAGACAGCTTCCCACCGGTCGGAGCACGATTTGGCGGAGGTCATGCGACCATGGAACGGACTCAGGGTAAGGTCAGGATCAACAACATACCTTTGGATTGACGTACAATTCTCTCTATCAAAAGTTCCTAATTTCTAGGGTTCATCTTTACTGTTCATGCTTTACATTTTCAATTCGGTAATCTGAATAAGATTAGATTAAATTAGCAATGTGGTAGCTTCACTTGACCATTATGAAGTAGTTTTGTAAGCTTTAATTAGTCTGACATGGCCAGGAATTCACAATGTGTGCTCGAGTTGGAAATTATGAACTCGAATTGAGGCTTTACATTAGAAGTTGTTGCAGTTGGAATTGTTGATTTAGAATCGATATAGAAGTGTCATTAAAGGTTTCTGAATGCTAAACTTGGAATTCTAAAGCTTGTTTGAAAAATATTGTATTGGTGGGTTTGCTCTGTTTTTTAGTTTCAGTCATGTTCGAAGCAAAATCGAGTTAGAAATTTGTTTCTAGTCAAGTTAAATTTTGTTCAAGTTCGTAGAAGTATTTAGAAGATGTTCAAATGTTGTTGTGTGATTGATCAAGCTCAGAATAAACGTCAAGCTTAAAGTCAACCAAAAATGGCTACTTTGTCGATTTGGAGAAGACGATGTCAAACTGTAATTTCTGTCTCAATAATAGCTTTACCAACAAGTAAACGTGTTGATAATTACATGGAGTGAAAAGCAAGCTGAGATCATAGAAGATTCGAAAAGAAGAGATAGTGTAAAAAGAAAACCATTTCTAGTTTTGCTTTTTTGATTTTCTATATTTTCTGTTTTTTGAAATTCCAGCTTGTAATTTTTTTTTTTAATTTCATGTCAGCTAGGTTAAAACTTTTAGACGCCTATATAAACATTTGTAATTTTCTCTTTCAAATTTAGAATGGAAAAATTCAATTTCAGTATCCATTACTCATCTTTTTATCGGTTTAAAAGCTCGGTTGTATTGGCATGAGTGAAATCCCATAATCTATCACCCAAATTAGTTTGTTTAGGTCTCAAAAAATTTAGATACCAACATTAAGCCATTAGGAATCGAAAACCAAATCAAAACAATGATGGATTTGATCATCTTTTCTGTTTTAGTGTGTTTTAGCTTCTAGTCTTTATTTTCCTGCAATTTTGAGCATTGTGTGTTATTGTGCTTGTGTTGTTTAGCTTGGATCTTGTATCTTCCGTCTTGAGGATACAGGGTTCTTCTAACACTTTTCAACCTTTTGCACTCAGGTGTATTTTGCAGTAACATCAAAGGACTCGGATATCTCAGAATCTATAGTACCTGCAATGGATTTTGGAGAAATATTAGGAACTTAAGTAAACTTTTCAAAACTTTAGTGGCTCAAGTCAAGTATATATTTCAAATATTTAATGACTTGAGTGGATGTATAAAACCTTTTGTGGTAATCTCATGTTCCCTTCATCATTCCGATTTTCGGTTTTGTTTTCACTTATTATTGATTTTGTGATAATTGTTTAAGTGAAAGTTTTGTTGTCCTAGATCTGTCGTAAACGTATGTGGTAGTGAAAATAATTAATTATTGTCATCATTTTTATGTTAATGGTGAACTAGTTGATATGGTTTTTATTGTTGTCGAGCAGAGGCTCAATTGTGTCAAAGCAGTGACAACGAGTAGCGATAATTATTTTCCATGTATGATGTTGGTATTCCTAATTAACTTTTCGAGCCAAATCGAGAGAACACTCGAGTCTCGATGTTCTCCAAGTTCAATGTTTAGTTTCCACTTTTCGTAATTAGAATCGTGTGGTTTCAATGATGTATTTTTTTTTATATTTACTGATGTATGTATCCACAGCTAATAACTTTCGATTGGCTGAGGTTCCGTAAAATCCTATGCTAGTTTTTTTTTTTTTTATTGTATATGCTAGTTGAATTGTGTATGTTGTAAATCTAAAAAATCTATAGAATGTCGTGGTACTATATCTTTTGTTTACTAAATTGGTAGTCCTCCTTTGTTGTACCTTTTTTTTTTTCTTTTTTTTTTGGATTAACGAAAAAGGCTTTTACAGTATGGCCCAAACAATTGTAATAGTTTGTGGTCCATGAATGATGAGTACAGCAAGACCATCAAGTACTTATTGTTAAGGCTGAGTTTGCTTAAGAAAAAGCTGATATATGCCTTTTTGTAATGTCAGCTGATCAGTTTCCTACAACCAAAACCCTAAAACGATCATACAATTCTAGCAAAAAGTAAAACTTTGAAAAGAAACTATGAAAAAAAATAATCTATATTTCCAACAGATTATAATTGGATGTACAAGGGTTCCAACTGCTCTATATATATATATATATATATATATATAATTGAGACAAAAATTCTCTTGTCCTGTCATGTTCGGTAGTCATCGACAAACACGACATAATTCGGTTGACTTGAAAGAAAAACAATGCAAGGATGAGGGCAGGAAAATTTTTCTTCTTTTATTCATTCATATATAGCAAATAAAGTACAATGAATCAGCAAAACTAAATTGTCAGCCAATGGCGAGTACATTGATTCGACACTAAGCTATATTGCAAGGAAATGAGAGAGAGAGAATTACACAAGACCTCAACATTAGGAGATGCATAATGCCGCAAGAAAATTTGTTGCAATCTTATAATCTGTTGACCATTGGCGACCTTGGGCTATGATCTCGGCAAATAGCCAACCGTGAACAGTAACAATCTGGTATATCTATGTGCATGACTTTTTCCTCTATAAGATATCTCATCTCTTGCTCAGTCTGTATCACAAAGTTTGTAAAAAGACTCAATTTCATCGATATATATATACAAAAAAAGGAGAGGCGAAAAACACCGGTATGATTCCCCAAATACTGATCTATGAAGTCGTCCTGCTGATTAAACTTCTTTTCTATGTTTTTGTTAGTGAATGTAACTCATTAAGGACTTTCTCCTAACAATTCATGTTTCTAAAGCAATGTCTTGCACGAGTATGGATGGAAAAAAGAAAATATGGATGTTTCCACTATAACATTTACCACGCTAACGCATGAGAAAACTATATATTGTAGAAATAAACTAGCACATCAGGGAGTACACACCTGAACAATTGACAAGGTCTTCTTTGAATTCACCGAATATTTCTGGGCAACCATCCCACTTTCCTTGCTCTCGTGCTTCCCAATACCCCCCAGTGTAGTGGAAAGGTCCGTCCTCACCTTTTCTCTGGAACCAAAGTGGTTGCCATCCATTTTCTTGTAATTTCCTAGACTATATAACATAACAGGATGAAAAAAATGGTCCTTAAATAAAAATCCAATTTTTCTATGTATGTTTCAGGAAGATATTATAACTTGATTAAAGTCTCAGTTAATTTAGATGTTGGTTGGAGTTTCAATACTAGTCTGAGAACTGTCTGAAACAAATATGGAATGATGGGGACAAAGAAGTACAACTAAGGAATATCCAATTCGAAATGAGACACCAATCATACCATTCTTTGTCGTCTCTCCAATCTCTGTTTCTCCACATTTGCCTTCTCATATTCCCCATTTTCTAGATGTCGCTGGTCTGGTCTTAGTCTACAATCGGTGGGTGGGAGCTTCTCCTTAATCCATGACAAAATACCAGTGTCAGAGTGGTTAAACATGAAGAAAAGGAAATTGACAATGAATAAGAGAGTTAAATTTTATGCATTGTTTCTACCTTCAATCCTGGAGTTAGCTCATTCAGAGTGATTGCAAATGCTGATAAGTTGTACCGAGTGAGATTTGGAGGTGGTTTGTTACTTTTCCATAGCAGGGAGGGATTAGATGAGAGATTAGAATCTTTCTGCTTTGTAGTTCCGTCACCATAAGTG
Source organism: Rutidosis leptorrhynchoides (assembly GCF_046630445.1). NCBI lineage: Eukaryota > Viridiplantae > Streptophyta > Magnoliopsida > Asterales > Asteraceae > Rutidosis > Rutidosis leptorrhynchoides. Next base: position 33,221 of record NW_027266445.1, on the reverse strand, counting down.
AAATACATGCTATCATCCCATTTCCCAAATAACGTGGCAACCTTTTTCCCCGATGCATCTTCAACAAAACCGTTAACCTAATTCCATGCATGGGGAACTGTTAAAAACTAAATATTGAATCGGTTGGTGATCAAAATCCACGAAAAGTGAAAGTTTATAACATTGAATCGTTACTCACTTGATGAGGATTCCGGTCGAGAATAGACTGCTCTTTGAACTTGAGTTTGCATGAGTATTCACGATTACCACGTATGTCCATTGTTCCATGATGATCGCAATACACTTTACCCAGGATGAGATTATAAATACTTGTTGTAACCTGTGTCCAGCACAATTTCACAGTTAGAACTAATTAAGCAAATGCTTGAAATGCTCTCTCTCAAAAACAGTTGCCTACCTTGCTCCACTGAAATATTTCACCATCGTCAAACTCTACGGTTAATACTCCAATAGGGTCAAGCTGAATTGACCGGCCCCAAAACTTTGATCGGAGGTTACTATCAGCCCAGAATTTCCATCCTCGGCCCTCACAGTGACAAGCTAGGATGGTGGGGTGGTGACTGACCTGTTTCAATTGAGAAGATAATTAATGAAATTGTTAGATGTATGTGTTAGACTCTAATTACTTATTCTTCTTTCACCAATTAGAAGTACAACAATACATATCTAATGTAAAGGGTTACATCTTAACAACCTTTTCAGAGAAGAAGCGCACTCCTTTCTCGGGATAGTCGGCTTCATAAGTTTCTCCAAGTAATGGATTGAATGGCTTACAGTGCCGACCTTCAGAGGAAGCATATCCAGAAACCGCAAAAGCTGCAACATTTAATATTCTTTGAAGACTGTTACCCTGATAGCGTAATACAAAGAGAAGGAGAATGTCAATCCCAACAGTTGTTTGGATAACAATCTTTCATGCACATGATCTTTCTTGTCATAATACTCCTAGAATACAGAAGTGCATGTAATACAGATAATAAAATCAGCACATGGAGTTGAATTTTCTTTGAACTTGATGGATAATAAGGGGAAATCTGGAATAATTCCTTTTCATTTCTTAAATTAGAAGTGCCTTGACTAGTACACAATTTTTCACTATTGTTATCCTCATTTATACATGAAAACCCTACCACTGAGTTCCATGTGAAGTACAATCCAACACAATGATAGGAAATCATACACATGGACAACTTGGCACAAGCAGATGAACATAGCACTAAAGATGCAAATTATACTTGCGTTCTACACTTATCAAAAGTCTGAACGTTTCACTTTAAGCCAAAATAGTCAAATATCCAAAAGACAATATTCATTGTTAGTGTTTGGTTCCCAAAATTTGTTTCTATCACATGTTTCTCATATACCTAAACGTAACAGCAAAACATAACTAGAATGTATGTTAAAACAAAGTGTCAAGGTGATCATAAAGTTCATAGATTTCAGAATGTACTGACCATTTATTTTGAGAAAATAAGCATATCAACAAAGAAGCATTGTCAGAGTCAAAAAGTATTGTATTCCAATCTTACAGATTTTCCATACTCGTATGCTTGATCCAGCAGGTGAGAGTACTCCAAGTCCTCGAAGCACTTCTGAAGGGATGACGTAGGTTCATTGAAGTAAACTGGAAGACAGACTCGTGATAGATCCTTCCCCACATTATCTTTTATCATAGACCAAAGGCTGACCCCTTTTTCTTTCTCGACAGGATCAGGAAGCTTTGTTCGCCGTTGAATATGTGGAAGTGTAGATTCAGAAGAGTCCTTCTGAGTATGCATCTTCCCCACATCATCAATCTGATTTTGAGATTCTTTAAGCGATACTGACTGATCAGTAACTCCACTTATACTAACAGAAGGTTCGGTAAAATATTCTTTTGTATCATAAAAGGATGTTTCTTCTTCATCGGACACATCCTCAAGCTCTTGTTTCTCAATATCGTCGGATGATGCAGTTGTGCTGCATTCTACGTATGGAGGACAATTAGAAACTATAATGACCATGCAAGATTTCTCAGATGACAGAATGATGCAAAATATTATCCATTCCACAATAAAGATAAAAACAGAAACCAAAAAAGTTCACCACTTTCACAAGCAAGCCATTATTAGATTCTTTACCAGATCAATGGTACTTAAATTACATGGATAGAAATAAAGAAAACAAATGTAAGTTGGAATACTTCAGAAATTTTATAAAATCATCAATATGGAACCTCAGGTTGACAAAGTTATCATAATCTAGTCCAAAGAGTCCTTGTAATATTTTTCAGTCAGATAGAAATTAATTCACAGAATTCACAATCAAGAATGCCATTTTCCAAGAAGCTAATATCTTAATAAAATATAACTTTTTCCCCTTCAAAGAGTAGTACAACTAATGAAAATCAGCAATACCACTATATTTTCCTCGGCCTAGACGGGATAATTCATTCTTTGTCAATACAAATTCCCCATCATTTCCAGAGGCTTCAGCTTCAATATTAGCTGCCTGCAAACAACGAAAGCTCTTACGGTGCAATAGAAAAGTGAACTCAACACAGAAACATATTTGATATGCATGCCTACTTGCAGCAATGTAGTATGCATTGTCATACAAGGAAAGAATGAACTAATAAAATAAAAGATAATAGGAAGCCCACAATTACCTCCAACTGCCTCAAAGTATCAAACAAATTAGATCTTTCTTTGCAAAGAACTTGAAGCTTTCCTTGTATATCAGAGAATTCAGAAAGCACAATGTGTTCACATTCCTTGACAAGATTTTCATCAACTCCCTCATCCAACAAGCGTTTTTGAGCTTCTCAGTGGACACAGATAAATCATTTGCAGCAATGCAGATGTTTTCATTCAGTGGTTTCAGGGGAAACAAGCTCCTAGTCGAGACCAATGCTTGTATCCAAGCCACACGATCTTTCTTTAAGTCAGTTCTTAGATGAAGAGTCTTTGTCGCCGTAAAAATGTAAAACCGCCTGTCATCGGATCTGCTCTCCCGAAATGAAGAGATCTGCAGCAATATTTCAAAATTCAATCTCTCTAACATAAAACATTCTAGAAATGGGGAAAACAAAATCATAGTCTCTTTGAAATAAACATAATTCAGAGAATGCACGCAAGAGCGGAGATTATAAACTAAGACTGAAATTACAAATGCAGATGACATATGAAGGTTATAACCTCGTGAAGACTTTCTATTCAAAAGATTCAGTAGAACAACAAATGATAGACATGCCCCCCAGAAGATTAGCAAGTAACTTGAAATCAAGCCGTCCACTATCAGCTCAACAACCAATAACTCACTTTACAGCAAGAACCCAATTCACCAAAATGCCAAATTCCCAGACCTTCTCTGCTCCTACTGACACAAGTGCAATATTTGCAACATTCAAGCAATAAGAACCCAGAATGTAAAGAAAAAACAAAACACCAAATAAAATTCTTAAGACTACCACCGTAGAGAGAGAGAGAGAGTGCTCAAAATGAACTGTTATAATGACAAAGATTATGATCAAAATGACACCTTTTGCTTAGTTGTTACCGAAATAGTTGTCGAACCGCTAAATCTTCAAATAGGTTTGAATTTCCCAGCCTACAGGTCACTCATGGCCCCAGTCCCAGTCCCCACCATTTTTTAGCTTAAAATCAAATCTAAGCCTTCAAAAACCCCAAAAGCTTTTACAATTAACAGCTTAGTGCTTACTATGCAAATCCAATCCCATCCACAAAAACCCAAAACAAAGAGACCGAATTCACTGTTCAGTGTTCACTCAACGAAAATAAAAATCAAAACTTTAGACTTCCAGCAAGAAACCGACAGCACCCATCCTATCTGGTTCACCGTTAAACTGTTCACACTTTAGTATTTTTTATGATAATCACATTTTTCGAATTTACTTGCACAAAAACAAAAACAAAAACAGTATAGGAGAAGGTTAAAAAACAAAAGATATCAAACGTAACCAATGAGATAGATATCTTGACCGATCAGAAAAAAAAAGATGACGCGACTATACCTATATATACGCCTATAAATACAGGCTACTATGAGAAACCACCTGTTGATGTGACCCACTCGACATTAACAACCAGTTAAAATCTTAAAACTGAAAGATTAAAAACAAACAAAATTGAGTTAAAAAAGTGAAATTTCATAGATCCTACAGTCAATTACAACATACAATCCTTTGGTTATTATCTGTTAATTTACTCAGATACCAAAGCAAATAGTATATGGTGTTGGCACAATGCGAGGTTTGATTTTTTAAATCATTATTCCATCGACTCATTAATGTATTCGGGCAACAAAAATATAAAACCGCAATTGGTTTGGCGAAATTTTATTCAGTAAGATTATGGAATAATGAGTTCTTCATCATTGCTGGAAAATCAACGGGAAGCAGTTATCGAAGAAGAGGAAGGATGGTAATTGTGTAAATAAACAGATGTTAGAAAGTCGACGTCGTTGTCGCCTAATTATATAATCCAATGTACTAGTATTAGTAATTTAAAAATGTAAAGTTTACCTTTAACTTAACGATCCCAACGGCTGTTGGTTTCCCGTTATTTCGTCTGTAACCGCCATTGTTTCCGTTTTCGATCCGATTGGCCGACATTTCTCCGATCAACCTCACATCGTTGTTCAAAAGCAAGCTAAGATTCTCCGGCCGCCGTATCTTCGAGTAAGATAGCACGCCATTCTTAAGCGTGAACCATCGAGATCTCCACCCCTTGCTGTAATTCGTCCACTTCTGGAGCACTCCAGCGACGGCGACAGCTCCTTCCAACGCCGTGATTCCGTCAGATCCACAGAACGTCGACGTGGATGTCGCCGGCATGCTCCTAGCTCTTGTCAGAGGTAATTCCTCCGGCGACTCGTTTCCACCGCCGTTTCCAATACTGCTCGGCGATTCCAATGAAATACAACACAATGGATGCAATTCCTTAACTCTCATTTTCTTTTTTTCAAAATCAAACAAAACTCAAATGAGAATTATTAATTTTTTATGATTATTCAACAAATTTAATTAATGCATTTGTTAGTAATGAGCATTTTAGCATCAATGAGGAAGAAACCTGAGCTCTGAAAAACTGAGAGAGAGAGATTTCTAAAAGAAGAAGAAACAACTTCAAATCGTGGCAAAGTATAAAATAAAATAATGAATATTAGTAGTAGTAATTAAATACTATTTTCGTCCCAAAATATATTCAAATTTTTTTAATATAAATTATATGTAAAAATATAGTAATTTTACGACAAACAGTAAGTACAGTAAAATAGTAGTAGTACAATTTTTCATTTATCACAAATTTTCTCATAATTCAAAATGTCATTGCTTGCTTGGCATAAAGTTGTAAAATGGGTCGACTGCTTTAGATCAAACTAGATCGATAATTTAGTTTGGTTAGTCCTTTTTAAAATAGAAATTGTTTCTTGGAATCATTTGACTGGCTAACGTAGCCTGATCAGTTTCTCATCGGTTAGTCGTATGGATGCTTGGTGGAGAAGGAAGTCCAGTGAAACTTGGTTGGCTCGTCTCGAACCGCCTTACACAGGATAAAAAACATATTATGATTAGGAATATCTGGGACAACTAGTTTATATTGGGCACAACCCAAAGTCTATACAAACACCTCTCATGGCACTTTCCTAATCTCTAAGTTCTCATAACTCACACACAAAAGTTCTATTCGCTTCTCGACAAAGAGTACATGGGATTTTCTCTGATGACGCGCCATTGATCGCCTATCTCAAGGCTAATCTTACATATCAGTCTTAGATCGTAGATGTTCAAATTTGTCATCGCATCTCTCTCCGTTCTGAATGCTGAAAAGGGTCGATTGAACTTGTGTGCTCTTCTCACGTACTCGTTTCATGGACGAAAGATGTTTGATTAAAGTCCTGCAATATTTTTTGTGAATTTTTTAAGTCATATAATAGGTGTGCTTCGATAAAATAGTACTCTAGGACTAAATGGATAAACAAAAATAACAGTAAGGACTAAATAGTCAAAATTAAACATTAAAAGCCAGCGAAACAAAGTACTTAAATGTAATTAGGGACCAAATAAATAGGTAATTTTGTGAAAGGACACTCGAGCGAATGAATGAGCACGCTTCGTGTTGTCCTTTTGTTGATGCTAAAAGCAAGGCGTAAAGTAAAGACGTTACTTACGTCTAAATTTTGTTGACATCAAGACGGAATTTAGTTTATTACTATTACTACTATACCAAGTACTAGTAGAACAACTCCGTCACAACTTGAAATCATGAACATTCTTCTTGTCATGACGTCATTTAGCTCACATATCTAAGCAAATTAACTTCAAAAAAATAAAAAATCAATATATAAGTACTTACTCTGTTTCTTCCAACATATTTCGAGGATCGATCAAGAAGACCATCATGCAAATGACGCATGATGAATGACTCATTCATTTATAAATTCATTGAATTTATAAATTTTACGCAATAAATTTATTGAATTTGTGAGAAATTGAGTTTGTTTATCATTATTACAATCAATAGTTCTATTGGTGATTTTTTGGAGTGGGAGATCATAATTTAGGTGAACAATAATCTTAATTTATAAAATGGATAAATATTTTAGAATTTTTGAAAAGGAGTTTTTCGATAATATGTTAGAATGAAGGGGTTAGTAAAATTGTGGACAATTATCTTGATTTATCAAATGGATAATTTTTTATTTTTTTGGGATAAAAAATGGATAAATAATTTAGAATAAAATTTTTGCATCATTTGCATTAGTATCACATATTTTCTATATTAAGCTCTACTCAAACTACATCTCGGAGAAGTAATGAGTCTGAGTCAAACACCCCATTATTTGACGAGCAACAAATTATTGACACATTGCTATATTTATAGCATCAACAAATTCATACTTCCTTTGATTTTTCAAATGTACTATATATACATCAAAATTAAGTGCATGTGGAGTATCTAAAATGTGAAAAAAAAAAAAAAAAAAGGAATATCTAAAATGAACATTAAATAGAGAAGAAAAAATATAAAAAAAGGAAGAAAAATGTTTAAATTCTAATGATTCACAATTGGCTTGACTAGGGTGTGTTTGACTCAGACTTTGAAGGGGTGTTTATAGAAATTAATAGTACTAATAAAGAAAAAATGTATGGGAGACTTGGATTTGAGTTTGATATAAAACCCACATGGAAGATCTTTGTTAAAATCAGAAAGAATCATAGTTTACTACTTCTAGGGATCTTTAGATTAATTATAGTTTCAACTAAAATTCAAGCCTACTAAATAGTGGAATAATAATATGAAAAACTTGCCAAATACTACTTCTTCCATTTCGTAATATTTGATATTTTGAATTAAAATGACATGATATAATTAATCAAGAGTATTGAAGATTTTTTTGTGAAAAAAATATATCTAAAATTTTTTCAAATTAAATAAAACATGATATATATCTTAAAAGTTATTTTCTTTAATAAAAATATCCTTACTATATCTAATTAATTATATAATATCATTTTAATACAAAACATCATCAATCGGGGAGTATGAAACATTCATTCTTGGTTCATCGGTTGGGACAAGACATTGAAGGATAGTTTCCATTCCATTGATAAGAATCACTATATATTAATATCAAAAAAGAAAAAAAGAATCACTATATATTTCATATATTTTTCTATTAAAGATTTGAACATTGGTAGCTAATCACATTGCGCAGAAGCATGGCTTAGCTTGAAAAAAAGTTTAATATATATATAAAGAAATTTTCATGTTAAATGTGCATCTTATCTTATTTTATAAAGAAAATTAAAATAATTTTTTATTTGTTTCAATTATAAATTTTATTTTATAATCAGAACTCGACACTTTTACTCTATTTTTATAAATATTAATTATAAATAATATTCTATAAGATTAGAAATATTAAATTAATTATTATAATATTATATTCCTCATTTTTTTTAAGTAGTCAGATGCCAAATTTATATATTCTTAATTAAATCTAAAAATATTTTATTTTATTTTATTTAAAAGAAATTTCCTTTTAAAAAAAGAAAAAAAATATTTGACATAAATTTTAATATTTTTTTAAATAAATTATTAATTATTTATACGATTTATTTATATATATTTTTATAATATGAACTTCTTGGACGAGGTCGAGAACAACCTTACTCATCTATGGCAATGCTTGCACAATTAACTAGCAAGGTCTCCCTCCGGATGGTTCGATATAGTTATCAAGGATTTGGATTAATACAAAACCTTACTTAAAAGAATAACTGTCGGCCCTTCAAGTTGTCAAATATATATATGATTTTTTTTAATTAGTGAATTTTATTCAACTAACTAATGATATACAATCGAATTTATACAAATCCAAATCTCACCGTCTCCCAAAAAACAACCTACTTACATCTAAATACGAGTCTAATGATCTAAAATATCCATAAAAAAATCCCCTTTATATGATGCCGTGGATACTATTAACAGGGGAGGAGAACAAGAACAGTATCTAAGAGAAATTGAATTTATAAATATATGTCGACTGACCTTTAATTATATCAGCTTGGGATATTCTTTACGAATCAAATCAAGTTTTATAAATCAAAGAAACACTAAACCCCAAAAATAATGATGCCAAGTAGACCTGCTCATGGATCAACCGAATTGAAATCGATCCTGGTCAAATCTTGAATTGGGCTGGTCAATTCTGGTCGGTTCGTTGAACCGGTCCGGAACCTGTGACACCAAAGGTCATGGTCGGTTTGTTATTATGAACTGTTGAACCGGAAGTTCATATTCGGGCTGGACCTGTTCATGAATCAGATTTTGGATCGGTTCAAAATCGGTTCATAAAAAAATTCATTAATTTTATCAAATACTTAAAATTTCTTATAAATATTTTCTTAAATTTTATTTAAATATATTTAAAATGTTAAAAAATAACTTAAATAAAAAATAAACAAATTTGAACTTGAACCGGCCTTGAACCGATACTAAACCGGCCTTAAACCGGACATGAAGGTTCATTTACGGTTCAATTTTTTCGTGAACTGGCCCGAAACCGTCTTAAAATACGGTTTATCGAACCGGTCCGGAACCGTCTAATATTTGGTTCATGGTCGGATCACTGAAACTTGACCCTGAACCGCCGGTTCACTGAACCGGAACAGGCCTAATGCCAACTCTTTGTGAGACCATAACCTATCATATTATCTCTAAGCCATGTGTCTGTTGTATACTTCTTCCGTTTCAAAATATATACAAATTTTTTAATATAAATTATATATAAAAATTTATATTTATTTTGGGACGGTGGTAGTATATGTAGATATATGTATTATCTTCTGACCCCATAAAAAGTATGCTTAACTAAATAAATAGAGACAGTCCCAATCACAAGTCTCTTCTAAGGGCAATTTCAGATCCTTATAATTAAATTAGCAAAAAAAATTAGCTAGTTTCAATGAGTGTCACATTAGGGAACACAAAAAGATATATATATCCTCTTTGCATACATAAAAAAAATATCCTCTTTCCAAACACAAAAATAATAAAAGTTGTAATATGTTTCTTTATCTATATATATTTCGATAATTTGTGTTGTTAATTACGGGCTATATGTTGGCCATAGTGGGGAATGCGTGTATTTAATCTGATTGCATGCACTTATTATGATAATCACCCAATGAAAACTCTATCGAAATTCCCATCAATATTTCTTCAAATAATAACTTATTATTGGAGCAGTATATATATACCTACCTATTTTCCACAGAAATTACTGTATTAATAACCGTAACATATAAGTTTAGGGAACATGTTATTGATGATACCAATATTTTATCTATTTGAAGGATTATAAAATTTATCCAAAATTTATTGACCGGTGACATCGTTAAAATGCTAAAAGTTACATTAATTGTAATTTTCTTCTTTATAAACAGAAAATTACCGTAACATACAATTTCTTCATTAGCTTAGGTTTTTCTTCTTTTTTTTTTTTTTGAACTTTTATTCATTAGCTTAGTTAATTAACTACGAGTAGTACGTGATTAACTTTCTAAAATTAGATGTGCTTTTAATTAATTAAAGGAATCTTAAAAATTAAAATTAAAATTAGATACGCCACCAGTAGACAGTAGTCATTCCCAAGTTACAATGGTGTGCAAGCTAGTGTACTTAATTTATATTATATACTGTAATTACTTTTCATTTAAATTTCAAGAAAACTTTATTATAAGCCAACATAAAACTTTATTATAAGCTTCACATGCAGGTCGAAATAAAGAAAAATATACAAATCCAGTCATGAGGGTTGCACGTGTGTATGTCTTCTCTAAAGGTTGGGTTAAATAATTTCGATTTTTTTTTCCCCGAGAAGATTTTACTTCGAATTTTAATTAACATCAAAATTTCTTCTAAAAATCTCTGGCATATGTGTATATAATATTATATAACATAACAGTAGCCTCAACCGAGTCATATGAAGCAGTAAATATTCGAGATCATCAATTTGATATTTTTTAAAGCAGAATTCGCTGCAGAAATTAATCAAAGATATTTATATAATTTATATTTATTGGTAAAGAAAACTTAATTGCCAAATGGAGAAAATAATTAATTTTGAAAACAAAGAATGAATTATTGTAAAGAGATGAGTGGGGGCGATGGATGAAAGAAGGCAACAACTTACAATCAAATTCATGTTTCTTAAGTACTAAACACATAAGCAAAATTTTCTTCCAGATCGGAAACAACTAAAATAATATTAGCTATAAGATTTCTGACCCCCTCCCCACTATATGTCCTCTCCTTGCATGTATAATATATATTGAAAAATCATATATATATTTATATATATTGAGGTAATTAATTAGCTCTTCTTCGTTTGTAGATAATAGAGATAATAGGTTCTGTTGAACATAAACACGTCAGTAAAGGTTTGTGTAGAAATAACACGTTTGGGGAGACTTCTGTTGTAAATAAAACAGGTTTGGAAGGATTGTGTTCGTTTTAATTGATTTTTAGCTGACTCGGTGCTTACGTCACAGAAAGAAAGCGACATTTGTTATCCATGTCAGACGTAGGTTGCCAATAAGAGCCTCCACAAGATTAAGGTAAAATCAATTTTAATATAAACAACGTATTATAAAAAGTGGAAGTTGATGCTCACCATTTTAATAAAAAAATTTAATTTTGAGACCTAATTTTTATATATAAAATGTAAAAAAAGTATAAATAAAAAAAATACATTAAAAGTAAAAAGAAAAAAAAATAATGTGGATCCATCAATACGTCAAATCCTCTTACTTGATCTTCTTAATACTTTTTTAATTCACCCTAACAAAAAAGGTTGGGACCAAATCGTACCACGTCAAACTAGACTCTCCTATTAAATAGCGATGGTGGTTGCCGCTGGTGGTTAGGGGTTACCTTTACCCAAATTAACCTGGGTATTTGATTCAAATTGATATGTGAGTTCGATTTTGTTGTGAGTTACTCCTGTTTATACAAAGTAATTGGGATTGCTTTGCAACTGAGCAATAGTACATGTTGACTATGGAATTCAGTTCATTCTGGGTTCGGTTTTGATTTTAATGTTGGACGAACGATTTTGATTGTATCTGGGTTTGCGTTATAAGGATTCTTATTCAATAAAACTCAGGAGTTTTTTTTTTTCTTTTATGTTAAAATGGTGCATATGTAATTTAATTACTTATTATTGTGATCAGTAAAAGAATAAGAAGAAGATGGCAAACGCCAAATTAGTGAAGAAGAGGAAGAAGAGGAGGACAAACGATGTCGGTTTGCTCAACACAAACCCTTAATCTATTATCCCTAGATAATATTCACCATTCTAAAAAATATACATATATATCTTCCATGCACGTTCCGTTAGTTTAAGATATTAATTCGTGTGGATATTAACACCATATGAAAAGTTGAGAATGAAATATCTTTTGTGATCCATATTAATGTAGGTAATTTTGCTTTTGAGAATTATAGGTTATCTATGTATATATTCATATTAAAATTTATCCATATAAATTTTAAATGCTCACCCCATTGAATTCGAATTTCCAACCCTCTCGAGAGGAAATATTAAATTATTAGATCATTGTTCAGATGATCACGAGTTTGAAAATTATAGTTATATATACTTTTTACATCCATAATTAATTAATTATTATTTTTTTATCTAAAATATATGGAAAAAATGATAACTAAAGCATGATGGTAGTAGGTATTATCATATAAAAAATTTACTTTGTAGTTTATATATGCTACATGTAAATGGTATAATCGATAGATATTTATATGTTCTCTATATCTCGCACTATATATCATATCGATCGTATAATTATTTTATATATTAATCATTATAGAAATATGCCTCTCACCAGCATAACATGTACCTGTATGCCCATTTCCCAATTATATCATCATGATCTTCCTCCAGACATTTTTCTATAATTTGTGGGTATGATATCGTCTCTCTTCCTCTCATAAATTCAATTTCAATTAATCAACTTTGATTTCTAATATATATTATATATATATACATATACGAAGTGGGATATATCCACATAAAGTATAAATCTAAAATACTTACATCAAATCTCAACCATCTACCTTTTATAAAATTAATGGTTCAAATTAGTCTTAGGGTCCGTATGTTACAACTTTTGGAAGTATTTTTAGAGTACTGTTGGGATTCGAAAAAATAATTTGAATATTTGGTTGGATAAAAAACTGTAACTTTTCTCTTTTTTTATACTGCAAAAATCTAAAAGTACTTTTTTGCCATACGGTCTCTTAATAAATCTCTCAACTTCCTTTAACATTCCGTTACGTATGTCCTTCAACCTTTTTCTTTTATTTTCTGGATTTTACCAACGAGAGTACTTCTCCCTAAACCAAACTGTATTATGGAACGATGTAATTATGATTGATATTTTGCAAAGAATATCCGATTAAATACTTAAGTTTTTAGCTTTTGGGTTTTGAAGTCAGTACAATTTCATCTTCTGAATTTGCTTTAATGTTTGCAATTTCAAAGGAGCAATTAAGTCGGTAAATTTAACTAAAAAAATACTGCCCAAATAGAACTTTATTCCTATCGATCAACACTTCAGAGTTAAAGTTCTGATGATCATAATGTTAAAAGAGAACTCAGAATCAAAAGAAGAGAACAACATGTTACACGATTAAGATGCAAGCAATCCAATTGAAGAAGTAATCGGTTGGGTGAAGAAGCAATCAATTTGGTTGGTGGAACACCGGATCAGTGATGAAAGTATTGAATTTCAACAAATTAAATCGAAAAGCAAGATTGAATCCCGTCATCGGTGAATCAGAAAAGGGGGAAAAAGATAGAGGGAGACACCTAACGAAATACTAATGGAAGTTAAGTGATTTATAAATACTAATGTGAGCCATTGATTTAATATAAAATACTACCTCCGTCCTAGAATAGATATAAATTTTTACATATAATTTATATTGAAAAAATTATAATAGATGACTAAAATTTGGTGTAAATATTTTAAACTTACATCTAATATTAAATTATATCTCATCTATCTCTCTATATATATTATTACTTCTTTAAATGAGAAACAAAATTGGAGCTTTTATTGTTGCAAAAAGAAAAATAGAATAGTTTGTGCTTGAAATTGGGCATCATTATTAATGAGGAAGCATCAAAGAAGAGCATATTTTTTATTATGCCACATTGCAATTCTTATAGTATATACAATCAATTTGGTGACATGAAGGCAGGGCTATTTTTGTGTCACGTGGATTTATTTTTATGGCAAATATGTGTACCATTTTTTTGTGTCAAATATTGTTGGTTGATATATAGTGATGGTAGTTGGTTCCATTTTAGTAATAATAATTATAACTCAGGAAAATGAATTTTATGTCGAAAAAAAAAAGTTATCAAGAATTAATTAGGCTTGTGAAGTTGGAAAAATTGATTGATATAAGAAATTTAGCTATTGAGTTGTATATTTGAATTCACTTAATATTTTATGAAGATGATAGTTAAAATCGCGATCATATGTTCCCACATAATCTAACGTATCAATTTTTATCTTTTCAATCGGATAGGTAGGAGCGATCGAGATTTAGTGCCGGAGCTTAGGATCGCTATCCATTCCTACCATTTTCACTTTAAACTTAATTAAGTTTTAGAAACCTTTTAGTCTTTAAACTTTTATAATATTTTTTTCAATCATTCTTTCTCAATATTATTATATATATTTAATGTAAATTAAAAATAATAATAACTTTCGGAACTTAATATTCTTACCGTTTTATCGTTCCACGTACTATTGAACTTAAGAATCCGATTTTTATTATTTTGGTTATATATGGATAACCACTATCCTCTCCATCCTTACCTTACAATTAATTATGTTTTGTGTTTAAAATAAAAAAACAAAGGAGAAAAACACTTGGGGTTTCCTATTATTTCAATCCTGTTACTAATAAATTTCATACCTAACAATCACTTGTATTATTAATTTTCTAGCCTATAATTTAGTCTAGCAGCTATTTGTCATATATTCAACTTTTTTTTTTTGATGAATTGTCATATATTCAACTTAGGCATATCATTGCAATCACATAATTTAGAAGCAAATGATAAGCTGTGACCATGACCCCAATTAAAGTCATCTCTCTTATTAGGCTCCCAAAAGCTACGTCTCATTGAAATTTATTGCATGTTGTACTAGTAATAATGATGAGCAATCCAAGTTCTATAGTATAATTTAATCAAAAGTAATCATGTTTGGGTCCAAGGATTAGTCTACTTATGGAGCTCTCTCTTGCTTGACAACTAACTAAATTAGTTTCTTATCGACTAACAAGCTAAAAGTTGTGAACGTGCTTGTCTATTCAGTTTTAAGATGTAAAATAGTAGTTGCCAAATAACTACTATTCTTTGGGATGTGGAGAAACTTTACGCGTGAATTACTTTGTGAATAAATTTATTCATTTCATTATCCTGTCGAATTCAAATAGAAAACAAAATAATTTTATCTCATTCGTTTTTCTTATCTTTATCCTAGTTACTGTCCGATCGATTTTATCAGATGTGCCAAACGGGAACCTTATAACGATTAGATTTTTTCTCTTGGACCAAAATGTGATGCAAATGACATAGATAAGGGTACAAGTCAAATGCAGAGAAAGTAAAAATGAACTGTAAATAGAATCAACAGGAGAGCATATTGTACATGAAAACAAAATGAGCCTCAATCAAGAAAACAAAGAGCCAAAATAAAAATAAAAATAAAAATTACTCCTTCATCCATAAACAATCATCGTATCTCAATACATCATTAATTTAAGAATATATACATATATATAACAGTGTTCACGCAATCGGTTAAGATCGCTTCTTTATTGCTTAAAGATCACAATTCCAAATCACGAAAATAGACTCTTGTAATTACAAAGGGAATACTATCTCCATATTCCTAAAACTGGAGCCTTAAAGCACCGAGATGTGTCCCGATTATTTGTGACAGGATACTTCATAGTGAAGGGAGTATCGTTGTATTATCCTTTATCCTACCGACAACTATCATGAGATGAGATGAGAGCCAAGTGGGGGCAATGAAATCAATTAGGAGAAAACTTGCGTACATTTCTATCCATACCTCACCTACTGTTCTTCCATTTAAAGGCTGACAATTGTAATTTTGTGTGACTTGGAAGCCAGCTCAGTCACCTAGAACTTTAAAATATCTAAACTACCCTCATCTCTCACACAATCTGTATCGTCCGCCTTTTCTCATTTCTCTCTTTTTTTACTTGATCTCCATGATCTCCTAAAAGTTCCATTGTCAACACAAATCGCTCTAGTGATCATCAATTATTTTAAAATAATTAACCAGAAAGCAATTAATCAAATATATCCAAAATCAAACTCTCTTATCACCTCAATCCTCATCCTCATGACTCATGAGTCACCGGAATTCTATTTATTAGTTATATGATAAATTTGGTTTTATTGTTAAATTAGGATTAAAAATGAAGAAACAAAATTATGTTTCCCAGCAAAATAAGGCAGAAACAATCTATTATGGTGGAGGAAATGTGTTTGGTTATGGGCGGTTCATCTTGTGTGGAGGTTGTATTTGACAAATTCAGAATACCCAGATCAGGTATTCAACAAAATCGGCATTAACACTTGATATCCAGATTAGAAATGAAGAAATTTATATATTTTTATAAAAGAAACTAACTTTGTTTCCGACTTCGATATTCATTCCTGACCATAGGTCACCGTTTGACCGCCTCTTCAACCATGACTACAATGCACAATCGTTTCAATTACAGAGGATCCAACAATGATTTTTTTTTTTGGATTTTGTTGATTTTAGATATAATTTTTCTAGGACTGATCTTTTGATTTATCTGTATAAATCAAAATTATTGTCATGAGAAGGAGACATGATTTTGAAATATTGCTTAATTAATTGAGCTTAATTATGTGTGAAGTTTGGTGATGAAAAAATGATGACGAATTGGATTTGGGGAAGCAGATATTAGATTCAGAGAAGAGAACCACAAGGAAAGAGACAAAAGGAATAATTTAGTAATTTTATTAAAAACAGTAGGTAAAATATGTATAGAAATGTATGTAAGTATTCTCCATCAATTAGAGCCCTAAGAAATAGTATTGAATGTACTCTTTCTAACTTGTCTCGATGATGCTATAGTAGTATATACTCTCTTCCAATATTTCCCTTTCAGTGTTGTCAGTCTTTCTTTCTTCTTCTGAAATCTGATTCTGAACACTCTCTCTGTTTCAGGTCTCTGTTTTCCTTCAGTGATTATCAATGATGATCATCAACAACAATGCTTGCTACTATAACTCCTAACCCACCTCAAAAGTGGTCCTAAAACTCTAATTCAGAGTAATTTTCTCAAAAGATGATAATATAAAAAAGTTGAATTTCGGAATATTCCACTAAATGGGTCAATTAAAAATGAAAACTTTTTTTTGAAATATGCAAACTATCCCATCAATTAACTTCTGTCACAGATTAGGTAACCTATGTTTGAGTTTAGTAACTGGCAGACTTAATGAAATTTTCGAAAACCCTGAAATGAAAATCTAGCAAATCCAATACAAAGAAAGATACCTAGCCAATTGCCACAAGCTCCCAAAGTCATTCAATTGTGTGGTACAAAATATACTACTACTACCTGGTAAGCTTCACATGTTTGCATCACTTTTTTTCTTGGGGCTGCATTCACAACAAGCTAGTAAATAGACTGTTACCACAATGAGATTAGCATTATCCACACACAGGCTCAGAATTTGTCCATAGTCGAGTCACAATCATAGGCATCCTTGACTGGTCTAAACTTAATCATCTAAATGAATGAAATCCCAAACAAAGAGGCAGAAAAGCTACCCAAATAGTAAATTTTAAGACCATGTGCTAAAGCTTTTAGTCAAAGCATTTCTAATTTCCAGTTGAAATTCTAAGGAACAGCACAGCATAGACTAAAATGTTGCTATCATTTTGATCTCTCATTAATACTTGTGTAAGAAACAGATGTATACAAATGCAGCTTGGACAATGGTGTGCAATATTTTCAATCAGAATCTATCAAGCGGTGAAGCAGTATTTCTTACTGCGCGTGAAATTCATCTAGACATGTTCTATAAACTGAATCTACGGAAACTAGGAATTTTGTTTCTGCCTATAGAGAAATAAGAGAAGGATATCCTTATGCACAGAGATGGTGAAATAAAAAAACTACTTAAAACAAATGTAAGATAACTTCTCGCCTACTTAGTTTTTGCCTTGTGGCATAATGTCATTTAGAGCAATGATGGATTCAGACTGTAGCCCACAAAAGTGGACTATTAAGTTTTAATTTGTAAAAGCAGAACAGCTCTAATAGTGATTCTTGTCTAATAAACGCATGTCATATGCCTATGATTGGATCTTTTTCTACCCGGGCCAACATCCTCCCAAAGAAAAAAAGCTTAAGCTAGGTCTCTTTTTCTTTAACCCACACCAGTCAAAGCTCGCACCATACTGCTGGAAAGTGAGATTCCCAGGAATTTAAACTAAGATCATTGAAAGCAATGACCAAAAACACATAAGCGGGTGTCCCCATGAGTAGACAAAATTGGCAAGCTCCAGCTACATATCCACATCCGAAAAAGAAATAAACCTAATCCCCAAAAAAAAACTCTTCTATTTCCAGTCAACTGTAATTTTAGGGACCCGCCCATGATAGTTCTACATGAGCAAGAGTTAAGAAGAGAAAAGGAACGCTAATCAATAAAGATTATGCACTAAAAGCAATAATAAAAGTAGACAGACATTTGCAAATTAGCTAGTAAATGGAAAAGAACATCTTCAGTTTCTACAGGAAATGATGAAACTCTAATGTTAATGCTCACTGAACATATTAAGACATGAAACAGGATCATATATATTTTTAAGCAAATGAAACAAGATGATAACAGTAATAAGAAACAGACTAGGAAATATCGGAAAAGATCATGTTGGGTTGTGTTTGCTTGTGAGTCTTCGTTATACTGTAAGTCACCACATGTCTGTTTGCACGTCAACTCCAAAAATAGTTGAAAGTTCTAAACAGCTTTTTATTTGCCCATGTTTCACATCCCTTAAAACTTCATACTACAGAAGTCATGCAACAAAGAACAACCCATCTCAGGCACCAATTTAGCAAAGACTTACAATGTCAAAATCAATCAATCAGTTGAGCAACAAAAACCTTATCCGATAAAGCTTACCATAAGAAAAGCACATGTTTAGGGAATGATTGAGCTTAAGTGCCTATTCATTCCAGTCTTTTCCTACAACTTTTCTAGAAAGCGCAATTCAAATTTTGAAGACTTAAGTCTTATGGCAATTAATAAAACACATTCAACAAAATAAAGGAGGTTTAGTGAAAATTCGGAACACAACCATATCTCTAGATGCAATCATAAGATAGGGGATCCAATGAAAATAGAAGGGTACTGATATCAATTTAGCAAATTCGGGTTGTCGGTCAAAAACTACCAACCATTTTCGTCTACCAAATTTGGGTTTAAGGTAACTTAACAAGATCACCAATATACCTTTGGAAATAAAGTTAAAAATTAACAACACTTCTCACATAGCAGCATGTATACAAATTTGACTATGTTCACTTAGGTTTCAACCAGGCAACCTCCTTATTTCATGTACTAATTATCGGCTGAGCCGATAAAAGGATGCTAAAGTATTTCAGTTGCTATATACTGATCTATGGAATATGAAACTAATTCATTCAAAGATGAGAGTATTCACACTATACAGAGCTGGTTCATCTAATTGCCCGAACACAATATTGTAAGGACAAAATTTCTGATAAGTAGACAAATGAGAAAACTAAAATGACTTTGATATCGTCATGTGAAAGATAAACTGAAGAAATGAAGTTAGTTGGGATTGCATAACACACATACCTCCACGATAGATCAAAGTCTAGATTTTTATATATCAATCTCGATTAACAGAAGGTCTGTGCAAGTCTATAGATAGATAAATCAAGTGATACACACCCAGAAGCTGAATAATCTACTATTCTACTGCACTGGTTGAAAAAATCGGATGTTTGAATACAAGGTTTCATCATTACAAAAATGCAATTCTCCCACATTTGTTGGGATATAATCCAAGAATTGTGATCACAATAAAGATATAGGAAATGGTGTCTCTAACCTTCTAAGTCAAAATCTTATAAATCGAAACACGACGACAGCCTCAGCAACACCCAAACACGCCCCAGAGATGACGTCTAATAAATAATGCCTCCCCAGCAACACTCTTGACAAGGCCGTAACCGCCGCCCAAACCCAAAACGCAAACTCAACGACCTCCGCAGTTCTCGGTTCGATGGCAAAACCCGATTCCCACACTTTCGCGCCAAAATTCACCGCCGTGGCAACGAACCAGACCCTCGACGCGTGACCGGAGGGGAAGGAATAGCTATCCGCATGGACAACGGCTTTCATTGACTGATGATTGTAGTGAGGGCGGGAACGGCGGAAGATGATTTTGACGAGGCCGACTAAGGGGAGATCGAGGAGCAGGCCGGCGATGAATGGATAGAGGAATTGACGGTGAACGTCGACGGCTGATTCGGAAGTAGTGCGAGCGAGGAGGAGGGCGAGGGAGATCGGGAAGAAGAGGCGGAAATCGGCAGAGTATTCGAGGAGGAGGAGGAGAGGGATTGGAAGGAATGGTTTGGTTAGGGTATGAAGGCTGTGGGAGAGTCTCTGATCTAGATAGATGAGTGGTGATGGTGGTTTAGTGGCGGCGGCGGCGGCTGCGGTGGTGGTAGTGGTTGTTGATGACATTGTGCAGAGGTCGTTGGCTTCTTTGAGAGGTGGTTAGTTAGTTTAGTTAGTTAGTTAGCTAAGAGCTCGGACGACGTCGTTTAAAGTCGCTGATTATTTATTTTTATTGGACTCTAAATTGGGCTTGAGAAAGACCAATAAGGCAATAACGTTCTCCATTGAATAGTTTTGCATGTAATGGGCTTAAAGTTGGGCCTGAACAAAGGTAGTCTTTGTTAAAGGACCTTAAACTAAATACTTAATTTTTTTTCTTAGAAGTTTATTGTTAGATCAAAATCAATTATCTGAACAACTCACCTAATTACTATATATATCGATATTATTCTATTCTCTCTCTTTTTGTTTTTTATTTTATGATACTATTCTATTCTCCCTGGATACAAGTGATAAAATTTTGAAATGCTTAAGCTCAATATATCAAATATGCAAAAATCAATAGCATTTTCGCGGTTTTTAACGCCTCGCGTCCTTTAACTAATAGCTCGGAGGTTAGCTTCCAAACCTCTACGAATAGTATAAATTCTATGATCAGTTATCCACTCTTCATACGGCGACAGTTGCCTGGAAAGACCTTACAGGGCTGGCTCATGGGCATGTGTACCATGAGCGGTTGCACATGGATTCCCTTTTCGGGAGGGTTTAATTTTTTTTCTAATATTAAAATAAAGAATTTGAGGGATTTTATGTACTTTATTAATCTCAATAATTTCTTTATTGTTAAACATCATTTGTTTTTTAATTTTAAAAAGAAATATTTATGGGGGCTACAACTGAATTCTACAAATTCTTATAATTTTTTTGATTGATATACCATTTTTTTTTATAAAATTCAATATTAAAAAAAATTAGGATCCATTATTAATTGAATATATAGGGGTGTTTCTATGTTTGTTTGGTTTGAACAAAATTTCCTTAGTAATGTGATCTTCAACTTCTATTGCAACGGTTCTTTTTGCTTATTTTATACAATCGATAATTTGATGGATGAATTTGTTTCAAAGAATGTT
Organism: Rutidosis leptorrhynchoides; assembly: GCF_046630445.1. NCBI lineage: Eukaryota > Viridiplantae > Streptophyta > Magnoliopsida > Asterales > Asteraceae > Rutidosis > Rutidosis leptorrhynchoides. The sequence goes on along the minus strand of NW_027266445.1, from coordinate 11,811 downwards.
CTGATATAAAGAAAATTTTTAAGCGATAAGGACCCTATTTTAATTTTCGTTAAGAGTCTCCAAAATATCCAAGACGGCCCTGAGATCTTATATATATATACTAATGTATTATTCTTACGTTGCTCCGGGATATAAAACGAAATTTTCTAATTTTTCATGTTAGCCAAGAGGTTCTTTTGTTATAGTAAGGTATATCAACTGTGACATGTAAATTAATTGTTACTTGATGATTATTTGGTGATTCCTTTTTCCTATCATATATAGTATTTGAAGAAGAGTATATATGATTCCTGGCTTGTTATTAATCATTTTTAACTTTGTGATCTTTTCCAAGAACCAAAAGACCTTACCAAATGATGTAGAAGAAATAAGTTATACATTGGTATGTGAAAGGAAGATAATTTAATTAATCTTCATTTCAGTATTTATTTTATGAAGTAAACCCTGATTATTGATAAAAATAATACCATGTTGGATGAATTTGTTTATTTTCTTCTGGTTGGTGTGTTATATATTGATAATTAGTGGTGCATGAATCGGTGAGTTTATTAATAAATAAATTATATGACACTGAGCTAAATAAATAACTCATGTGTACGATGCTTTCATTAATATAATATAATATTTGTAATAATCATAATAATAATAATATAATAAAGATGATTCACATAAGAAACTTTAAATTACTCCCATATTAGTACAATTACTGAAATAATGATTTTATGAGAAGTTATTATGGAGATATATTAATCATCGGATGAGATATCAATTTTATTTTCAGAGAGCTACGTTAAACAACATCAGTGTTGGGAATATATATATATATATATATGTTGAGAAGAGCAATTCAAAGCTCTCTCCAACGGTCAAAAACGAAATGAAGAAGAAGGTACAAAGTGTACCGTTTTACATTGTGGGCCGAAGAAAAGCCCAAGATGGAAGAGAGTCTGTTAGCTGAAGTCCAGTCCAGTCAAAATCTATTAGAAAAGCTGTTAGGATTGGCGGGAAGATCAGTTAGTTGTTAGCTAATGTGAATCGTGATTCAGCTGTGTATAAAGCAATCACAATGTAATTACACAATCAATCAATGATAATCAATCTCTCTTCATCTAAAAACTGTTTTCTTAACATGGTTATCAGAGCTTAACCGATTTCTGCATTTTTTTTCGCCATTTCTACTCTGCTCTGTTTTGAGCTTCGTCTTCAATGGTGACTTCATCCTCTGTTTCTGGTGACAATATTATTGAGATAACATTCGGTCATCAGCTTTATCTTCATCCTACAGACAGTTCACTTTCAATTCAGGTTGATGAGCTTCTCACTGGCGTGGAAATCTACGGTGATTGGAGCAGAAATGTTTACAGTTTTGTTCTTACAAAGCACAAGATTGGATTTTTGAATGGTACCTGTAGGAAGGAAGACTTTCATTCACGTAATCACGATCAATGGGATTGTGCTAATGCTCTCGTTTTATCCTGGCTGTTTTGCTCTGTTCACAAGGACTTAGCTCGGACAATCCGTTACTTCACGAATGCTTCTGCTGCCTGGTCTGATCTCAAATCCCATTTTCAGAGAGCTCCTCGGGTACAGATATTTGCTCTCCGTCGGTAGTGATTCAATTTCTACCTATTTCAACAATTTTCGTTCACTATGGGCTGAGTTGGACAGTATAATTGATCTCAAAATTCCGGATCCTGCCTCTCTTGCTATTATTCATGCTTATTTCGAGGATGTCAACTTCTATGAGTTCTTGATGGGGCTTAATGACTCTTATCTTGCAATTAGAGGTCAAATCAATTTAATGAATCTTCCTCCTCTCACTGAATGTTATAATTTGCTGATCCAAGAAGAAGCTCAACGAGGACATTCTTCTCAATCCACTATTTCTACACTTACAATTGATGCTATGTACTATGCTGCATCTAGTTCTTCATCTGTTCCTAAGAAGAAATTTCAGAGTAATTGTGATCATTGTGGTATACGAGGTCATAAAAGGTCAGAGTGCTATAAGCTTCATGATTTTCCAAAAGATTTTAAGTTCACAAAAGGAAAAACACAAGCACACAATGCTGCTCAAGATTCTAAAATTATTGTCAAACCTGTGTCTACCAGTACAGCAGATGTTTTTTCTCCTGCTCCAACATTCACTCCGGCTCAATATGCTCAAATCATGAGGTTGCTTTCCACTGCTGATCCTTCTGCTGCCATGACCAATGCTGCTCCTTTTGCTGCTTCTTCTCACATTGCTGATCCTTCTTCTCAGCATACAAGGCCTTCTACATCTAATTCAGGTATTCTTTCTCACAGAACTTGGATTATTGATAGTGGTACCACAAACCATATGACATATAATGTCATTGGTATGCATAGTGTCTCATCCTTGTCTCAGCTTGTTCACCTGCCAAATGGAAATCATGCATCCATTACTCATACAGGGAATCTCAGTATCTCAACCAATCTGTCTCTAAAAAATGTCCTTCTTATTCCTAGTTTCAAAAATAATTTGTTGAGTGTTCATAAGATCACAAAAGATTCAAATTGCTTTGTTTCATTTTATCCCGACTTTTGTCTCATGCAGGACATCTCAACTGGGATGGTATAAGGGATTGGTAAAATGAAGCAAGGCCTTTACTACTTCCCATCATAGTCTACTCAACATCATACATCATCTCATCTTGTTAATCATAGTTCAGTTTCTATTCCTAGTGATTTCCAATTATGGCATCACAGATTAGGCCATATTAGTCATAAGTTTTTGTCTACTTTGATGACTTCTCAAAATTTGTGTATAAATAAGGAGGACATATCCCACTGTACTGTTTGTGCTCAGGCTAAACAACACAAGTTGCCATTTCAGCACAGTACTACTGTTTTTGTATCTATGTTTGATTTGGTACATATGGATGTTTGGGGTCCTTATAACGCTCCAACTCATCAGGGTCACAAGTACTTCTTAACAATAGTGGATGACTATTCTAGGTTTACCAAGCTGTTCCTAATGCAATCTAAGGTTGACACTATTAGATTCATAAGACAGTTTATTCAGTTTGTTCAAACTCAGTTTCACAAAACTGTCAAGATTTTTAGAACTGATAATGGTACTGAATTTGTGAATCACCAATGCCATGATTTGTTTACAAGCAATGGTATAGTGCATCAGAAAACATGTCCATACAATCCACAGCAGAATGATGTTGTTGAAAGAAAATATAGGCATATTCTGGAGGTAGCAAGGGCTCTTAGATTTCATTCTTCTATGCCTATTAGGTTTTGGGGTGAATGTGTGTTAACTGCTGTCTATTTGATCAATAGGACCCCTTTACGGCCTCTTCAATACAAAACACCATATTTCAAACTGTATAACAAGCAGCCGGATTTGACACATATCAGAGTCTTTGGTTGTTTAGATTATGCTAAATCACCATTGATCACTGATAAGTTTGCTCCTAGATCAGATTCTTATGTGTTTATGGGGTATCCTATTGGGCAGGTGGGTTACATTCTATATAACACAGACAAGAGAGAATTCATAATCAATAGGGATGTTACCTTTCATGAATCTGTTTTTCCTTTTGCACAAACAGGTTCTGTTTCATTCCATCATGATCATTCTCTTTCCCTCATTGATCATGATTCTGCTGATTGTCCATCATTGTCTCTTGATCATTCACTTCATTCACATTCTACTGAGATTCCTATCACACATGAGTTATATGATTCTGTTCCATTGCATATTGTTGTGCCTGTTTCAGTTGCACCAGATGTTCCAATGCCTGCACCAGTCAGATCAAGAAGGGTTGTCAATCCACCAGTGTGGATGAAGGACTACACAACAGTTTGTGTTTATCCTATTCACCAGTCTATTCAGTATTCACATCTTATGCCAGCCTATCAAGTCTATCTTACTAAAATAGATAGCATTCCTGAGCCTGTCTTTTACAAAGAGGCTGCAAAGGATCCAGTGTGGGTTGATGCCATGAATTTGGAGTTGCAGGCATTACAAAACAATCATACATGGGATATAGTGCAATTACCTCCTTCTAAGAAATCGATTGGCTGCAAATGGATATTTAGAGTGAAATATCATGCAAATGGTGAGGTAGACAGATATAAAGCAAGGTTAGTGGCTAAAGGTTTTAAGCAGAAAGCTGGTGTGGATTATAAAGAGACTTTTTCAAATGGATAAAAATAGTGACATAAAAAGCATTGAATTGAGGAGGGGTGTTGAGAAGAGCAATTCAAAGCTCTCTCCAACGGTCAAAACGAAATGAAGAAGAAGGTGCAAAGTGTACCGTTTTACATTGTGGGCCGAAGAGAAGCCCAAGATGGAAGAGAGTCTGTTAGCTGAAGCCCAGCCCAGTCAAAGTCTGTTAGAAAAGCTGTTAGGATTGACGGGAAGATCAGTTAGTTGTTAGCTAATGTAAATCGTGATTCAGCTGTGTATAAAGCAATCACAATGTAATTACACAATCAATCAATGATAATCAATCTCTCTTCATCTAAAAACTGTTTTCTTAACAATATATATGTATATATATAGTTCTTGGACAGTTTATATTATAGTAATGAGTAGTAATTAAACTAAAATGACTGAATTAATAACAAAGATAAAGTTGTACATTTTATATATATTTGACAGAAAAAAAAATACAAAACACTTAGAGTTCCTTGATGAATGTCTTGAAGTTGAACAAAGTCTTGCTATTCTTTATGTTATAATATTCTAGCTTAACATGTCTGATATCTGTAAATATCACATTTTATTCCTGTTAGAAAATATTAGTTTGCTTAAAAAAATGCATGTATGCATGGAAACAGTTTTTTTTTTCTTTTTTTTTGATAGAGATTAAAACAAACAAAGCAAAACAGGGGTTTGAGGGTATACCACGCTACAATGAGGAAGATCAAGAGCCTAAATGCTAGCTATAGAGCTTTCAAATATAGTATTTAAGGGAGAACTCATGAATTCAGATATTGGAGTGAAGGCCTGCATTAATGTCAACAATGCCCAGTATGATTCGAAAAGAAGGCATTTAGGGAGAAGCCTGTTGGACCGGAGCAGGTTGTAATAAAGGTCTTTCTGAGCAGCAAGAACTTGTATCAATGTAACCAATTTTCAGCAAAAACAAACGTGGATCTCTCCCAGATAGAATCCAGTGGAATTGGGACAACATTTTCCAATGATCATCCAATCAGTAGAGGCCTTGTATCAGCATAAACAGTCATACATCAAATTTCTAACCATGTGAATAAGAAGCAGTGAGGTATACAGCATACGATTCAGCAAATGAGAAAACACCCAGGAAAAATTTGATCAATCCTTCCGAGATGCGCACCTTCCAATCTACCCAGATTTCCATCCTGAACACACTTTGTTGATGCCAATATTAACACGAGAACTAGGAGAGTCCATGCCTTGACAGTCATCTTTCTTAACAGCTGGTCACAAATAGTAAGGCTAAACCAGGAGCGAGTAGAGCAGTGTAGAGACAACAAAGCGGACGTCACAACATAACTGTATGAGAAGCCCAAACAAACAACAAAGGGGGTTTTCTTGCTTCCCAATAAGAATGGAAGAACTATTTTTCAATGTTATAATGATGTAATCATTGTCTTTAAGAGTATTAATATGAACATTCGTAACATAATCAAACCTGAATAATTTTTTTTTTTAATGTGATGCAAGGAATTGGACGTTCTTCTATATCCCTTATTTTATCTTTCTTGAATTTGAATAAGATAAATAACACCAGTATCATATGAAAGCAAATAATAAATATATGTAATAATCATGCAATCTTATATGATTATGAAGATGGGACAAATATAATTGAAGGAGACAGACCTTTTTATAGAGATGAGCTATGGAATGAGATTCTGAAAATTTTCTTTAAACACCACATTCTTTCTTTTATTGGTCAGTTCGTCTTCTTCATCATGTACTAATATCTTCAATCCCCCCATTGTTCTAACACGTGAAACAGCTACATATAATTGACCGTGGCAAAACACTGGTTTTCTAAGATAAAGTCCGACATCGGAAACTTACAAACATTACGAATGGTTCTGGTTTAATGTGTCTTGCATAAAATTACAAACATGTTTATCATAAATTATTTTATATATTTGATTATACATTTTATACATGAAAATGGATCTTATATAAAATTAATAGATCGTCATTCGGCTCTAATTTAATATATCAATCTACTACATTATATTTGAAAGAATTTATACTTTATTATGATCATGGTAATTAAATGGTAACTTTCTTGCATGATAGAGATTTGTAAGCATTAATTGATCTACACAAAATTAATGCTATTACAAAATTAATCTCAAACATGATTTGACAGTATACGATGCTGGAAATGCGGAGTCGATCTCTCCTCTCTCGGCCTTCTTCCTGGCCCTCAACAGCATCATTTGGACAATATATATATGTCGTGGTATGGCTTATAGACAATATAAACTATTTACTTTCTATTTATCAGGAAACAACTGTTTTTAAGAGAATACATACTTTTCATTCATTTTTCTCAAATAATTACCAGGTGGGCAGTGGAGTTAGTTTGCTAGTTGCGGTGGGCAGTTGGCACTTTATGTTTAGGCCCCGGACCATTGATCATTCGATTCAATTGGTGCGTATCTGTTGAGTTTACTTTTATTTTATATTAGCACCCTATTTTATGTTTGTTAATTTGAACTTCATGATTCTGTACGTAGTTCTGTTGGAGTGGCTTGTTTCATGGAATTTACCTTCCAAAACATGATAGAAGAAAGTATAGAAGAAGAAAGTTTGCGGCTGAAGAAATCCAAGTCTCAGTTGGATAAAGCCGTCAAAACAGGGATCAATGCATTTGTGAAGGCTCTTCTAGGTAGCCTAGATGATTCCGAGTCGAAGAAGACCAAGACTGGATCGATTGGAGAGGATGCAAGGAACATTGAAGGTGAATCTGCAATGTTGTCTGTCAGGGATGAGTTTGCACATCGACAGAAAGATGAAGATCTTGTTGTGTCTGTACTGAAACTTAGGGACTATGTTGGCTTTTATGAAACTTCGTCAACTGGAATGCAAATGACGTTTGTCGGACCGAACGGAGCATCGTCGGGGCTCAGGCGATATATCAAAATGTTCCGGAAGAAGTCGACAATAACGCTGCATTGTGTAATTCGCCTGCAATTTCCCAGAATGGAAACGCCCAATTCAAAGGTTAGGGTTTCTCATTTTAGCTTCTACAGTATTCTTAAGACTTTCCATTTTTAGCTGTCGACAATAATAAACTGAGGTTAGATAGTTCTTTCATTGTAGTTGATCAAAACAATCGATTCAAAGCCCTAGATTCATTATAATAGATGTTGTGAATCGAATGGTTAAGTCAATTTCATCGATTAAGTAGTAACGAATAAAATGTCTGCTCGACTTGATATTTTTTCATCTTTACTACTGTGAATTGGGAATTTCTACTATGAGCTGTTTTTAGTTGGGATTTTGATTCAGAAAGCATACATTGGTGTTTGTGAGTCAAGAAGCCAATCTTGGAAGCTCTCAGCAAGTGAATCAAGCTCAACAAATTCAGTCTCAGCCACCTGCAAGTCAAAATTCTACAACAACAAGCACCACTAAACTATCCAACCTACCAAAATCCACCATATCAGTCCAACCAAGCTTACCAGAACCAATCCTGCCAGCCAAACTACTAAAGACCACCAAGCCAACCTTATCAAAACTAATTCTACTAACAAAATCAACCATAGAGACCTAGAGGAAGAGGATTCAACAACTTTTAAAGCCAAAGACCACATAATTGGGGAAACTTTCCAGAATGCAAGCATTGCAAGAAGCATAACCACTTTGAAGCAAATTTTTTTTGGCATGAGATGGCCATTTGAAACTATTGTGGAAAGAAAGGCCACATTGATATGGTATGTTACAACATGTGGTGTGATGGTCAACAAAACACTCAAAGCAGGCACTTTGGAAGTTTACCACCAATCCATCCATTGGAAAGGCTGGCTCAGCAATACCAACACCCAAGCCAGAATTCTAACTTTACACCTCTTGGACCACAATAGCAATCTGCAGGACCAACATATCAAGCAAACTATGCTTCAATACCTCAAATACAGCAATGTCAAGCTTTAATGAACCAGATGAACTACTCTGCACCTCAACCTATTGCAGGATATCTACAAGTACCTCAAATAACCTACCACCAAAACTGTCCAAGCCCAACTGGCCCTTCAACCAATCTTGTAAGTCCTGCAAATCAACCAAACATCCTAAACACTCAAAACCAAGAAGCCGGAACCTCTCAATCAAGTCTAGAAAGTGAAAATAGAGTTGAAGAAAGTGCTTTTATGGTGGAAAGTTGTTATGTGAATAGGATAGAGGAAAAGAAGAATACATGGATCATAGATAGTGGATAGTGGATGCTCTAACCACATGACTATGAAGGAAGAAGTCTTTGTGGAGAAAAACTCAAATGTTGTTGCTGCAATAAAGTTTGGAAATGGAGAAATGGTGCATGTAAAAGAAAAAGGAATTCTGGAGTTGGAAACAAAAGCTGGTAAGTCAATCCTAGAAGATGTCTATTATATTCCTGAGTTAGATCAAAACCTGATTAGTATATGATAATTGCTTGAAAAGAAGTGTGTTGTATACTTTGAAGATGGAGAATGTTTGATCTTCAACTCTGAATGGGAATTAGTTCATAGAGTTCCTCAGACAAACAGAATGTTTAAAATTAGAATGGAAGATGTAGAAGGAGCATTCTATGGCAGCATTACAGAAACAACATAATTGTGGCATAGAAGGTTTGGTCATGCTGGACTAGATAGAATTTTGACAATGCAGAAGAATGAGATTGTACAAGGTATTCCAAAACTTTGTGCAAAGATGAAAGGTGTTTGTGAAGCCTGTGCAAAGGGAAAATGTCAGAAAGCTTCATTTCCACAGAGCTATTGGAGATCCACACAGAAGTTACAGCTTGTGCATACATATGTTTGTGGACCAATTGAAATGCCATCTGTTGCAGGTGATAGATACTACTTGGAGTTCATAGATGACTTTATTAGATATTCTTGGATCTACTTCATTAAAATCAAGGATCAAGTATTTGGAATGTTTAAAAAATGGAGAGCACAGGCTGAGACTGAAGCAAGATGTAGGTGGCTTAGAAGTGATAGAGGTGGGGAATACACCTCAAATGAGATTAAGGAGTATTGTGATAAAGAATGCATCTTCCAACAACTGATTGTGTCTTATAGTCCTGAACAAAATGGGGTTTCAAAAAGAAAGAATAGAACAGTGGTAGAAATGGGGAAAATAATGATGTTTGGGAAGAACATTCCAAGAAAGTTTTGGCTAAAGGCATGCAACACTGCAGTCTACTTCCAGAACAGACTATAAACCAAGGTATTGAATGGGAAAACACCTTTTGAAATGATTTTTGGAGTGAAGCCTAAGGTGCATCATTTAAAATTTTTTGGATATATTGCTTATGCGCACATTCCTGAACAAAGAAGAAAGAAGATGGTAGAAAAAACTATAAAAGGAGTGATGATGGGATATAGCTTTGGACAGACTAAGGGATACATAATTTGGGAACCAGTGAAAGGGAAAATGATAATTACTATGAGTGCTAAGTTTGATAAAAATGCTGAATATGAGTGGAGTGAACCTACAGTGAGAGAACCTAGGAGATTACTGAGTGAAATTTAAATGCAACCACCCCTTATTGATGAGATCATAAGTGAGGGATCACCAGTTTCTCCTAATGAGTTTGTCTCCAGGAGGAGAAATGAATGTCCTAACACCATTGTTAACTTCTCCTATGATCGAAGGAGAAAGCAGCAACACAAACACAGTTCTTGAATCATTAAATTCAGGAGGAGAGTCACCAAATAATGAAGGGAGTCTAGATGAGCCAACAACACAAGCCACATACATTGACACTACAACACCTGAAGATATGTAACCAAAAAAGAGAAAAAGCTTGAAGACTGTATATGAACAATCAATGCCAGGTCCAAATCCTGATATTTTGAAGTTTATCTATATGGCTGAAGACTTTCCTGATGGAGAAATAGAAGAGGTTATTATTGTAAGCACTGAACCTAGGACCTACAAGCAAGAAGAAAGGCATCCAGAGTGGCAGCAAGCTATGATAGAGGAATGGAATGCTATTAAAGATAATGGAACCTGGATTTTGGTGGCCACAAGGCATCTGAGAATACAAAGATAATTGATACAAAGTGGGTGTATAGAATCAAACTGAATGCAAATCGGAGTGTTAGTAGATACAAGGCCAGGCTAGTTGTGAGGGGATACAAACAAGAATACGGCATTGATTATGAGGAAACTTATGCCCCAGTGGCTAGGTTAGAAACTGTCAGGATGTTATTGGCTTTGTCAGCAAGTAATGGCTGGAAAGTGCATCAGATGGACGTGAAGAGTGCATTCCTCAATGGAATCCTAAAGGAAGAAGTATATGTGAAGCAACCTGATGGTTTTGTAAAGAAAGGAGAGGAGCACAAGGTATACAAGCTCATCAAAGCTCTGTATGGCCTTAAACAAGCTCCTAGAGCTTGGTACTCCAGGATTAACACATATTTGTTGCAGAATGGATTCTAAAGAAGTCAAAGTGAAGTCACTCTATATGTAAAGTGTCAAGGAGGAGCAAAGATCATTTGCTCTCTGTATGTTGATGATCTGTTAATTATTGGGACAGATTTGAAGCTAGTGGAAGACTTCAAGATATTGATGAACTTTGAGTTTCAGATGACAGATTTGGGTCAAATGAAGTACTTTCTGGGATTGTAAATAGATCAAAGTGATGTTGGAATCTTCATACACCAGAAGAAATATGCAGAAGACATGTTGAAGAAGTTTCAAATGGAAGATTGTAATGGGATTTCAACTCTCATGGAGAACCAGTTGAAGATGGAACCAACAAAGCCAGGTGATGAATTTGATTCTACTGCATATAGAAGCATGATAGGTTCTCTCACGTATTTATGTGCTTCTAGGCCAAATTTGGCTTGTCCTGTGAATATGATGGTCTGTTTCAATTCAAATTCTTTAAAGCAACATGCAGATTACTTGAAAAGGATATTGAGATATGTAAAGCACAACATCAACCTAGAAATTTGGTTTGAAAGAGGTGGAAATGGTGAACTATTAATGTTCAGTGATACTAGTTATGCTTGTGGAGAGAAATACAAGAGCAGGAGTGGATATTGCAGCAGTCTTGGAAGTAACATCTTCACCTGGAGTGCAAAGAACCAGAATATCATTGCACAATCCATACCTGAAGTAGAATATGTGACTTTGAATATGGCTGTAAAATAAGTTGAATGGCTCAAGAAAGTCCTATTGGACATTGATGAATTGAAGAAAAGTTATACAACTATTTGTGATTCTTCTTCTGCAATTGCAATGGCAGAGAATCCAAGTGATCATATGAAAACCAAGCACATAAATGTCAAGTTCCATTTTGTGAGGGACTTAATGGAGAAGGAAGCTGTCAAGATTGTGTTTTGCAGATCTCAGTTTACAGACATCTTTACTAAACCATTATAAAAATGGAGGTTTGATTTCTTAGTGAAGATGATAGGAACGCAGGTCCCACTCAACAAAGAAGGAGTTGTTGGAGTGACTTGTTTCATGGAACCCGCCTTCCAAGACATGATAGAAGGAATGATCTGCTCAAATGTGAAGAAAGCAAAAAAGAAGAAAGCTTGTAAAAGCTTGCAGCTGAAGAAATCCAAGTCTCAGTTGGATAAAACCATCAAAACAGGGATCAATGT
>NW_027266444.1:0-88016 GCF_046630445.1 Rutidosis leptorrhynchoides | reverse complement strand
GAACCCATTGAGGAATGCACTTTTGACATCTATATGGAATAACTTGAAATTTTTATAACATGCAAAAACAAGTAATAATCTAATTACTTCTAACCTTGCTACTGGTGCATATGACTCATCATAGTCTATCTCTTCCTCTTGTGTATGTCCTTTTGCCACGAGTCTTGTTTTGTTTTTGATCACTTTTCCTTTCTCATTCATCTTGTTCCTGAAAACCCATTTCGTTCCAATCACAGATTTGCCTTTGGGTTTTGGAATTAGCTCCCATACATCGTTGGTGCTAAATTGTTTGAGTTCTTCCTGCATAGCTTCTACCCAGCTTTCATTAGACAGGGCTTCGTCTACTCTTTTTGGTTATATTTCAGAAACAGTGCTAGAGCACTGGACTCTTCTCTCCCTTTAGATCTAGTGCGAATTCCTTCATCAATGTCATCAATGATGAGTTCTTTGGGATGACTTGACTTGTGCTTCCGGTTGCTATTTGGTTTGAAAGTCTGTTAATCCTCTGCTTTGGTTGAATCTTCTCGGTCTACTTGTTGCTGTACTCCAGAAGTTTGAACCTCTTCGGGGGAAGTAGACTTTGTTAAGTCTAGAACAGGTTTAGACTTTTCAAGTTGAGTCTAATTTGGTTGATTCTGTACATAATCCTGAAACTTGACATTCATAGATTCTTCCACAGAATGAGTTTTCTTGTTGAAGACTATGTATGCTTTACTTGATGTAGAATAGCCAAAGAAGATTCCTCTGTCTAATTTTTCTTCGAACTTTCCAGAACGGTCATTCAAATTCTTCAAAATAAAACATTTACAGTCAAAGACATGAAAGTAGGAAACAATAGGCTTATTTCTTTTATATATTTCATAAGGAGTTTTCTCTAGAATATGCTTTAGGAATACTCTGTCGATAATGTAGCAAGCAGTAGAGACTGCTTCTACCCAAAATCGAGAGGATATATTGCTATTTATTAAGAGAGTTTTGGTCATTTCCTGTAGGATCTGTTTTTCCTTTCCACAACCTCATTTTGTTTTGGAGTGTTTGAAGAAGAGAAAACATGCTGAAAACCGGATTTATCACAAAACTTCGCAAAATCCTAATTTTCAAACTCACCTCTATGGTCATTTCGTATGCTCGAAATAGCATAACCATTTTCATTCTGAACCTTCTTGACAAACTTTAAGAAATAAGAGAAGATTTCAGACTTACTCGCTAGAAAGTATACCCAAGTGAAACAAGAGTAATCATCTACGATTATTAGACAATATTTCTTTCCACCAATACTCTTGAGTTCTGGTTGGTCCAAAAAGGTCCATATGAAGAAGCTACAATACTCGATTGGTAGAAACTTGATTTACAGATTTAAAGGAACTTCTGACATGTTTTCCTAAAACACAGGGAGTGCATAATTCAGACTTCTGATAAGCCAGATTAGGAAGTTCTCGAATCGGCTTCTTAGAAGAAATTTTAGCAATTTGCTTCATATTAACATGACCAAGCTTCCGATGCAAGAGATTTGCCTCATCTTGAATAGAAATAAGACATTGAGCACTTTCTGGGTTTACGTCTAGAAGGTAAATGTTGCCATGCCTTTGTCTAGTAAAAGATTGAGAGAAGTCTTGACTCGTTCCAGAATAAATGCCTTCTTGAAAGTTTATTTTGAAACCAATATTGCAAAGTTAGCTTATGCTCAAAAGATTGTAGTTCAAGCCTTCTACCAAGGAAACATTCTTGATAGTCAGGCTTCCAATCTTCATAGTTCCACAACCTACAATCTTTCCTTTGTTGTTTCCTTCAAAAGAAACTTTTCCTCCATTTAGTCTAACAAGCTTTATGAAACAGCTTGAATCTCCTGTCATATGCCTCGAACGGCCATTATCCAAATACCATTTGATCTTTCTCTTGATAGTGACCTGTTATCAAAAGAAAAACTCAAACTTTCTTTGGGCAAATTTTCTTCGGTCTAGGAGAGTTAGTATTAAAGACAATTTTTGCCTAGTCCTTCTTAATCGGTCTCCAAATCTTGGGACATTCTTTCTCGAAATATTCAAAGTTGTTACACTTTGAATATCTAAGTGCACTTTGGCCAGCAGGTTTTACAAAAAAAAAATTGAAAATGATTTTTGTAAAATGCCCTTGTAGGTCTTTGTTTAATTATCTCATTTACTTTGGAAAATCAATTAATTGAACAGTTTCTGAAGTCATACCCAAACTAGATTTGTTAAAATAGGAAATTTGGGTTGAAAGAATTTTCTCCAGTTTTTCGGATCTTTTTGAAAATCTTTTTGTAATACTTGAAATGTCCCTTTTTAAAATAGCATTTTCCTTCGAAAGAGAATCTGAATTTTCTTTCAAATTATCAAAACTTCTATTCATACTTTCAAACTTTTCTTTTCAATAAACTTCTTATTGCCTAAGCTTAGAATTCTCATTTTTTAGTTCAAAAATCCTTTTAAGAGAGGATTTAAGACAACCAAAGTTCATCTATGTACTTAAAGACTTCGACAGGAATTTTTGAGTCACTAACCTCAATTTTTTTGTCTGAGTCTAAATCAGAGTCATTTTTTATTCTAAGTCTGATTCTGAATGAGCCATCGGATAAATTTTTGCATTTACTTTCCTCACACTCAGTGTCATACCAAGTTTCAGCTTTGAGAGCATTTTTGTACTTCTGAGTTTTTTTCTTTCTTCTTCTTCAACAATGGACGGTTTGGTTTGATATGCCCTTTTTTTTTATTGCATTCAAAGCATATTACATCTGTGCTAGTTTCATTTTCTTCCGTCAGTCTCTTCTGGAAATTCTGCATGTTCTGCTTTTTCCAGTTGAATCTTCTTCCCTTTCTATTCAGCTTTTTGAATTTTTTAATCATAAGCGCTAGCTCCTCATCGTCCATATCATCATCTGAATCTGTATCATTAGAATCAATGTTAGACTTTAAAGCAATTGACTTCTTACCTTTAGGATATTCTTCATCATTTATCTGCTCCACTTCGCATAACTGAATCGTCAACCGATGGAGGTATAACCCTCTGAGTTTCTCTAATTGAAGTTTTTACATGATTCCAATCTTTCGAAAGCCCACGCAGTAGTTTGTTGATTTTCATTGGTCTTGAGATTGGTTGACCTTGATAAGCTAGGCCATTCACAATCTCTGTAAAGCAACTGGACATATCAGTAATAGATTTTCTAGGCTTCATTTTGAAGACTTCATACTATCTAAGCAGAATGTTTATTTTGGTTTCCTTCACACAATCAGTCCCTTTGTAGGTAACATGTAATCTGTCCCAAACTTTTTTTGATGTTTCACAAGAAGAAATTTGATTATACTCAGTGGGAGATAAGGCATAGTATAAAGAGTAGATTGCTTTCATGTCAATGCTTGTTTCTTGGTAATTTCAGCTCTTGTTGTTTCGTCAGCATTAATAACTTCTTTCCCTTGGTCTGAAGCTAATGTTGCTTTAGTGTTGATCCATTTTTCTACAACATCCCATTCCAAAGGATTTCTGGATTTGAGAAATGCCTTCATCTTGTTCTTCCATACATTGTACTCATTTCCATCGAAGTAAGGGGGTCTGGTGTTGTCTTAACCTTCAACTAAACCTGGAGCCAAAATACTAGATCTTTAGCTTAGAAGTAAAACACTTCAAAAAGTAAGCACACAAGTTTTGATACCAATTGAAATGGCTAGTAAGAACACCTAGAGGGGGATGAATAGGTGTGAAAACAAATTCTTTCAAAATGCAGTGAAAAACTTTACTTTTAACCTGAGTTTGGTTGATTACAGACTTTGCATAAAGAATCAAAGTTTAACAATTATTTTCAACTGCAGAAGTATATCGCAATAAATAAAATAAAGGAGTTCAGGGAAGAGAAAAGGAACACATAATTTATAGTGGTTTGGCTGGATTCCACTAAGAATCAAAAGAGAATTTACAATATTGTGATATTGACTTCACAGTGAAGTGTCTATACTGCTCTCACAAAGTCTCACTTTGAGTCTCTCTCTTTTGAGTACAATTTTGAGCACAGAGTAAGAAATAACAAGTAAATGGTAAGTTTCAAACTTTGGAATTCTTCTTTTACGCACTCTATCGAATGACTGGATAGGCCTTCTTAAATACTTATTCATGCCTTCTCAACCGTTGGCACTTTTGAAAGGAATTCTTCCAATCAACCCGTTAGACAGAATCAATCAAGGATATCTTGAGCTGTTTGAAGATTGTGATGAAAGCTTGTCAATCATGTTCGTCCCTACAATTAGGATCTTAGTTTTCATAAGTAGATTCTTTCCAAATTAACTTGCCATCCGAAAAGATTTGATGTATTTAAATTGATTCCAATAAAGATAACCAATCTCGTTAGTGATATTTCCAACCAAAAAAAGGCCATATATAACCCATACAAACCGAACCCTTGAAGGAAGAAAGATAATCCCGCATCTGGATGAATCTTCATTATTCTCTTTCGTTCAGTCTGAAATTTGTCAGAGTGGGCAAATTTCTGTTGTAGAATAGATTTGATACAAAAGTTTGACAATCTTCATAATAGAATTTAGATAAGTTTTGTCAGCTTCAAAATATTAATAAGAGTTTTCTCTAATAATAGAGAGAAGCTATGATTTTGATTAAGGGCAGAAAAAGTCCCAATTTAATGACATAAAGCAGTGAAAACATCATGAGTTCGGAAAGTGTATGAACTACTGATGAAGACCAATATTGAATGATGTACTAGAGTTTTGAAATAGTTGATTGTGCCGATGATGTGATAAGTTGTACTAGACCTCGCTTTTATTTTGATTAAAACTCATCCGACCACAACCATGATCTTCTCCTTCTGCAAATCCTTATCAATTTTGGCTATGCAATCACTTCAACCTTTAAGTGAGAGTTTCATGCATGCAAATCAAGCAATCTCCGAATGGTTCTCCAATCTAAAACGCGTTGTTGTTTGGCCTTCTGACTATAGTGCCCATGATGGGGTCCTCTAGTCCACATGTGAGCATTATTTAGAGACGCTTTGCTTGCCAGACTTATTTGATCATCAGCACGAAATGCTTGCCAGACTTATTTGATCACCAGCACGAAATGAAATCTGGCGACTTCGAGAAAAGCAAGGCCTAACTGATCAAGATGGCATGACCACAAGCATATGAGGATCCAAGACACCCAACGCCTTCAATGGATAATTCCAATTCCACCCATGAAGTACAATCTTAGGCTCCGTTTGTTTTACAAAAAATAATTAAATTGAAAAATATTTTTCTAAAAAATGATCACTTATATTGTCAATAAATGTGAATATATAATAAATATCTTCATCATTCATGAAAATATTTAGACAAAAATTATTATTGATAATGAAAATAATTTTTATTGGCTAATTATTTCAAGCGATATAAATGATCGTTTTAAAGAAATTTTTCAATTATTTATCTTGAAATAAACAGAGCTGTAAGTTGCTAATGTTTGTGCCTGTGGAGACCGTCTATCGCCTTGACATGATTCTTAGAATTTCGTTCTTGCAAGTTTAGAAAAAAGAAAAGAAAAGAAGCAGACATTGACGATTCTTCAAAGCAAGGAAGGGTCGGCATATACAGCCTTTCTTTAGAAGTTAAATGATTTAAATATAAGACAGTTATCTGAAATGCTGCAATGAGTGGGGCAGTGTGTGTCTATATGTATGTAAATTCTGTTTTATTTCACATTATCTTGTTTCTGGAGCATGGCTAGCCTTTGAATAATATTCTTGCCGCACTATAGCTTTTAGAAAATTATTCACGAGTCTCTTTTTCACAACATAATGCAAGTGGAACCTGCCATCATGATGCATGTTCCAAAGTCGAAGCTAGATGATATTAAGTATTTTGGAGGACTAGGATAAGTGGCGTTGTCTTTTGGCATTGTGGCAACATGAGGCATATTAATTGAGATTCCTTGAAGCTGAGGAATGAAAAAGGTTAAAGAGAATTAGAGTTAAGTCTATAGATGATATATTAGTAATTAGGTAGTGTTCATTATGTTTTGTTTGTCATTGATGATTTATCATTTGATCGATTGTTATTGGATATGAATTGTTCTTGAGAACTAGTATATTACTTACTAATGCAATGTAGAAAGGGCACAATGCTCAGCGCAATGTTGCTAGTTTTGATGATGTCATAATAAAAATGCATGACAGTATTGTGAAAACATTGACTGGTTTGATATATATTCCGGAGTTGAAGAATAACCCAATTTCATTCACTGTACTTGATTAAGCTAGGCATCAATTACTTCAAAAGGTGAAGCTCTAAAGGCCATTTGGGATGTCCCGGTGATAAAGAAAGTAATCAAGTGTAGTGGCTTATATGAGTTCCCAAGGGAGACGATGACAGAAATCATCGTTGAGATGTCACACATTTGGTCGAGATAGACATCAATTACTTGAAAAGGTGAAGCTCTAAAGGCCATTTGAGATGTCTTGGTGATAAAGAAAGTAATCGAGTGTAGTGGCTAATATGAGTTCCTAGGAGAGACGATGACAAAAGTCATCGTTGAGATGTCACACATTTGGTCAATATATGAATTGTGGCATATGTGTTTGAGCACATTGAAAGAAGCTTGAAGGTTTTGGGTGAGAGGGAAACCATTGTATGGTCATGTGGTTGGAGAACTACATGTATGCAAGTGTTATTGACTCACGAACAATAAATAGTGTAGTCTAGTATGATTGCTAGAGAAACCACGAAGACTATAGAGTTGATTTACTTGAATGACCATAAATTGTCAAGATTTTGTTCTACGGGGGTAATTGTCAAAAGTGATAAACTTATAATATATTATCAATTTAATTGTAAACCTTTCAATTTAGCTAATTTAATCGTAAATCTTTTGATAATTTGCCAATGTAGCCCTTTGAGCTAATCTTGACAGGAAATTGTCAACGTGGACAAATCTTACAATTTTAAAATAATTTTTTGGAACTTTTGGAATTTTTTCCCTTTTTTTCCTTTTACTTTTTTTTTAAACTATCGCTAGCGAGCTCTTGCCGGCCATTGCAAGGGCTCTCAGCCCTCACTCAGATTTGGCAAGGGTGTTGAGGCTCTTGCCAAATCTAGGCCGAGTGAGGGCCCTTCCCTATGATGCTGACCACCATTGAGGCTGTGAACAAGTGGAGGGAAATAAAATAAAAATGAAAGGAGAAAAAGGAAATAGAAGAAAAGTGAACATGTATGAAAAGAGGTAGAATTCAGAAAAATTATTAAAAATTGAGAAAATTGTCCATATGCCATATATGACAACATGTGTCTACAGTAGTGATTTTTGACCATAATTAGGAAGAACGACATTGGTAAATCGTCAAGAAATTTAATATTAAATTAATTTAATTGAAATGTTAAATACTGAATTGACATCCGAACAATGAGTTTAAAACTTTTTTTTGTAATTTTTCTTTTAAGGAAGTGTCTAATTATTTTTGAATTTAATTACTTATTTTCTTAACATATGTCATTTGGCCAAAAAACAAAACGTACGTTAAGTTTTTCACATATTTTTGAAAATGCAATTGTCTCGTGTTTACTTTTGTTTTGAAGGTCTCCAATCAAATTAGCACAATGATTAGGGCTGGACATGATACTACTTTTACTGTTCCAAAAGGTTAGATCTTTATATGTTCTAGATTCAATCATTAACCTAGGTTTGAGCCTTGCATGAACAACGTTGGACAGAGTTTGTTGAATTTTCGGTCACTGGATTGTATATTTTTCTCATCATGTGAAACCAAACAAAAGGGAGGCAAAAATATAGGAAAATATGTCCAAAAAGATATAGACCTATTCGACTTTTGCTAATTTCGCTCTAAAATTTTTAATTAGGATAATGAAATTTATAAACATTGTTGACACCTAATTTTGACAACCCTAAAGGAATAAAAAAGAATAAAAATCACATCAGAACAAATAAAAAAAATGAGAAAAATTAATTTGATTGATTATGTATGCAAATTAGTAATTCTGATGAATATTCAAATTTGATAAATGCAGAAGTAATTAGGAAATCAGGTTAGTAAGAGCAAGAATTTTTATAAAATGAAAGAAATATAAGCAAAATTAAGTTGATTACGAAATTACGCTTCGATTTATAATCATATATTAATACAACAAAAAATGAAAGCTCGAAAATTATCATGGAAAGCGGCTGTCTAGAATCGTTACAAAAGAGAGCCACAATTTTCGTGACAAAAGCGAGAGAGAATTCGGAGCAAAAAGGACGTGAGGATGGGCTTGTTGTCGGTCAAAAATTGAAGCACAGAAAAAGAAATCTTGTTTTCTTCCTTTCTTTCGCTGGAGTAGGAGTAAAAACAAAGAAAGAAAGAGTGAGAGAGAAGAGACGTGAGTGCAGAAAGGGTGCAGAGAGAGGACGTGTGAATAGACAGGAGATAAAGAGAGAGAGGTTAAAAAAAAAGAAAAAAACAGAAAAAACCCGTTGGTCTTCTTCTTCGACTCACCCTGCCAGCGTCCGCACCAGCCGCCGCCCTCCGCGCCTGCAGCCAGCGACGCCTCCGCCCCCGCTCGTCTGCCACCACGACTGCTCCGCCAGCGAACCGCCGGCTACCGCGCCCCCCCCCCCCCCCTCAGCCGATCTCCGAGCACCACCGCCACTCGCCACCGCCCAGACCACCTCTGCTGGTCCCCGCACCTCCGCGCCTCAGCCTACTTGACGCCGCGAGCACCCAGCACCGCGCCTCAGCCCATTCGTCTGCAACTCCACAGCTGCACCTCCGCCCGCAAGCCGTCGCCGACGCCTGCAGCAGCCCGCCACCGCGCCAGCAGCCAGCAGCTCCTCTCGGTGCCCATCACCCCCTGCCGGTTGCCACGCCTCACCAGCGACCTGCTGCCTGCCCGACCAAGCAGCCAGCGACGCTGCGCCTCCGCCAGCAGCCCACAGCAACCAGCCCGCCTGCTTCTGTTGTCCCTCCTCCCCCCTCGCCGTGCCGCACCTCCGTGCCAGCCCTTGTCACCGATGCCGCAAACGCCGCGGTTTGTTGGTAGTTTGTTTTATAAAACAAATGAAGTTGTGCCTTATCTCATGTCGAGAAGATGTGAGCGCCCATGTAAATGAGATTTGGCACTAATCAATGATCATTAATTTTATTTATTTATTGATTATAAAAAATTAACTATAAATATTATTGAAATAATGCGATTGTTCATGAAAAATTATAGTTATTTTTATTTATTATTTATTTAATTTTAAAATTTTATGTCTTTTCAATGTAACCTTTAAGACATATTTATTCACTTTGTAATATTATTTTTTGTAATATTTTGAAAAGCTGTCTTAACGTTATTTCGTTTTTTTTAAACTACAGTAATTATTTTTAATTATTTCTCATAAAAGACTTTGGATAAATATTAGAATAATTGCTATCCAGATATTATATTATGGAGGAAATTTATCGGTGACTATTAATAACTTTGTAAGGTAAATAAATCTTAAGTGATATCACGCCTCAAAGTTCAACTTGATTACTTGATTTAATTTCATTGTTCTACTCAATTTGAAATCATATTTTACTAATAATTTTAAGGATTTATTTGTGCACCAATGGAGTTAAGGATACGGTTGATGGTGAGGTAAGCAAGGGATGTGCAAAATGGCATCCTCTTCTTCATTCCACGGACAAATCTCTCTTGGGTCGTAATGGCATTCATCCTCACTCATCGTGGTAGTGAAGGCTCTCTCTTTCACTCTTGAATACTCTCTCTCCTTTTATCTGTCCATTTACCGTCGTAAGGATGTGTTTTATGTCTTTTATGCGCTCAATGCCATGCCATGTCTATGTATTTGATGTTTAGATTGGGACTCAACACTTACAAATCTTGACAACATCCATCGTGATGAAAAAGACCAGGATGGTGGCGTCTTGAATTATGACGCTAATTTCCCGAAGCAAAAGGTGATGAACGAGGCTTTGCTCACGATGCGAAATCCATCGTGGACGTATCATGCGAGACTGGCATCTCATCTCGTAAAAACAACGTCGATAATGCCAAGACTCTGATCCATGAGATCGAGTGCAAGTTCTCGAGGTTTCTCTTTCCCAGAAAATGGTTATATACTCATAACTATTAGATCTTTGCTCGGTGGGCTGCTAATGCCTAGCCAGGTAGAAAGGCTTGAGCATTTCATAGAGAGAGAGAGAGGGTGGTTATGGCCATGGCAGACAAGATCGAGCACGTGACTTTCTTGTCGCCGTGGTTGTTGAGGTTTGTCTTCTCTTCTTTCTACGAGAAGCCCGTGATAAGCAAATTTTTGCCAGTTGCGGTTTACTTGTCTCGTGGAAAGAAAGTTGCGCTCGGCCCTACTGTTCTCGCTAGTCCTTGCCATAACCTGAGGCTTCTCAGGGATGATGCCGACACTTGCCTAGTTTCAATCTCCATTTCAGGGCTGTTTAGGCTGGTGCATATGTTGGGGTATGAGAGGTTTTTCGCTCATAGCGCTGAAAACCCCAAATGGTCTCGAGCTCATCAAACCTAGGCGTGCGAGATGGCCCAGGGTAAACTTCAAGTTCGATCTTCCACCGGTGAATGTCAGTGCTTGGATTGGCACATAACTTCCAACGGCGGCCTTTCACTACCAAATTTGAGAATTGGTGGCATTTGTCGAACTGTAGAGATACTAAGAGATCAGGGTAGAGGGCATTGGTGACTTAGACAACTTTGGAGTGGCTTTCTCGGTGATTTCCTCCAAACTCCCTCCTACCTCTTAATTGCCAATCGTTGCCTTCAAAGGAGTGCGTATCGTTTCTGTTCACTCGTCCACCACAAAGGATGCCCTGTTCGGTCTTGTCCTTTTGCTCGTTAGATCAACAACTGCATCCATGGATACGCTACCAACGTCATGTAGCGAAAGAGCGAAGTGCAGTTCCTGAATCACCCTTTGTGGCCAGAAATTCAAGACCCAGGGATTGACGTTTCATATGGAACCCCACAATTGGATCATGTAAATTGAGGAATTTGGAGGATAGCAGATTCTTGCTAAAATTGAAGGATACACACGGGTCTCTTCCCCATTAATCTCTGAATGTCAGTTTGGGTTTGGGAAGGAAGTTAGACCGTGGGGCCTTCTTCCCGTGGGGCCTTCTTCCCTCCAGCAATGACCGAGGTCTCGTCCAATTTTGCCAAAACTTCCTGAAAGTGGCATGGCAGATCCAAAGACAATTAAAATTCCTCCAGTGCGTGATGCAAGGTCACCCGCTGCGGGGCGAGGAAAGAATCAATTACTTCCGCGATACTGGCCGAGTATCACTGACTAGGAAGTGGAGCAATTGTTCGGAGAAAACAATAAAGCGTGCTCTATTTTGCTCTGCTTCACAACTGAGAAACTGAAGCGACTGGATCTCGGTCGAGATTTTTGACTGTGATTCCAATCGTCAATGATAACCGAAGCTTTTGCTATTGACCCTCTTGCCAATCTATTAACAAGCTTCCAGTGGTCACAAATAGGTCAAGTCCAGAGAGTGGGGAGTTTCTTCCAGAAGGCAAATGTTGGGTCATTCATGGATGTTTTGGAGGATTACTTGAGAATGTACTGAGGTATTGCTTTTTGCTTATTGGCTTATATGCTAAGGTATGTGGTATTTTATCTCTATGTTTAGCACGTAAACTGCCACGCTATTTGTCACTGAGGGTTTCATACTTGCTCTTAGTCTTTAGTCATCTTTTGGCGTGTGTGTTCAATTCCATGTGTGGGATAATGATAGAATTGAAGAGATGTGATATGCCCTTATTTAAGACTTCAGTAACAAGAAAATGGTACACATGTGTATGCTTGAGCTGTTGATCATTGTAGGCGGGTTGACTAAGAAAGGTGAGTTCAATCGCAATGCTTTACGAGATTGACACAAGCGTGTCAATTTTGAACTAGAACTGGAAGGTGTCTATAGAATTTCGGTATCGTGTGATTAAGCTAGACTTTTGGCCTTGATTCATTTCATGCTTTAGTATTTTTGAGCCATGCATTCAAGCACAAGTTTAATTGGAATCGGCTTGATTGCTTGATGTCCTGGATTAATATGTGCATGGATGTTTATATTATTATAGGCTTATGCAAGCACATAAGCAGTGGCATGAAAATTCGATTCAATCATATTATCTAATGGTTTCAAGCATAATAATGTTAATTTATGGTTTTGCCCTTGCGTGCAATTTGATGAACAAATGAGGTATGGCTTTGATTATACCTGTTAGAAGGTTTCGGATGATATGATGTTGTTGATTTCATTCCTAGAATTGCCGGTATCTTCTTTTCGCCTCTCTTAATACCAATCTATGCACTTTTGATACATCGATACTCGATTCGCTCGTGTTTACTGAATTGTTAGAGAATGTTGTTACATGCATGGGCCGATATGTAGTGCTCTATTTATAGAGGCAATCTGGAGATACCGAATGGGTTTTTTGGGTGTCCCTTATTTGGTTCTAATGTATTCTATTTGCTATCCTTGCCCTTCATAGATTTGATTTTAAGGAATAGCATAAATGAGTTAAGAGAGTAAAATTGCATTGTTTTTCTATTTTGATGTATGTATTTCATCGAGGATGAAAATTTGATGATGCATAATTTCGATTAATTGCCTCTTAGAATATTCTTGAAGTGGGGGTATGTTCGAAGGGGACTTTGAAAATAATATGATTGGAACCATTGAGACTAAGAAGTATCTAGCTTTCATTTTCAAAACGAAAGATTTAGGAGAAGCAAATACTATCTTAAGTATTAAAATTAAAAGTAGTGGGGGGTATTCTTTGAGCTAAAGTGATTACATGTAGAAGATGTTCTATAGATTTAAACATCTTGTTTTCAAATATATGAGTACTCCATATGATTCTTGGTGGAGAGTTTTAATGTGAGTGATATTAGTCTTTAATGTATGCGATGCATTATACTATACATGATATTACCTTTTATATATGCAAGTTGAGTAGATATACTAGTAATTCAAATATCGAACATTGAAAGGCCATTATTAGAATTTTCTAATAAGAGAACTTAAAATTTGTGATTGTTACCACTGCTTGCGGTGGCCCAGTTGAATAAGGCTCTCATGATCCTTTGCGAGGAAGAGAGAAGTTCGAATCCCGCTGATTGCACGAGAACTTAAGTGTGACATCGGGGAGGTGGGTCCTCCGCTAGCGACACCCCAGGGTTTGCCCGCCGACTGTTGGCTTACGGGGTTTCCTGGTTATAAAAAAAAAAAAAATTGCGATTGTTCAATAATAATTATTTGGTTGTATTACAAAGATACACCGATACTAGTTGGATTACAAGTATGGGAGATGAAACTTCTGGATGGATTTTCATATTACGTGAAATATGTTTCTTGAGCAAGCAAGAAACAAATGTGCGTAACTCACTCAACTATGAAATTTGAATTGTCGCTTTAGCAAAATTTGGGAAAGTGGCTAAATGGACTATGAATTTGTTCTTGAATATTAAATTATGACCTAGTCCTATGCCTCATATTTCTATCCACTGTGATAGTCAGGCTACTTTAGCAAGAGCCTATAGTAGCATCTATAATTGTAAGTCTATACATATTAGTCTAAGACATGAATATGTGAGATAATTAATTAAAGATGGTACCTTAATAATTGTCTACATTAGATCAAGTAATAATCTAGTCGATCCCTTGACCAAAGCTTTACCAAGAGACATGGTAATTATGACCTCATAAGAAACGGGGCTAAAACCCTTTTATTGAAATTACTAATAATAGTAACCCGACATTTTCTAGAACATCACTAGTTATAAAGTTTAATGGGTGATAACAAGTTATTGGATGTGATTGTTTGATACTGACGTAGCCCTGATATGAGAATTCAGTATCGTCTGTTACGTTTTGTAGATTGAATTGAATTCTTAATGAAATATAGTACAAATTTGGAATGTGTTAATTGTAACAGAAACACATAGTAGATACTTCACCTATATGAGGTTAGAAGTGATGTGGCTTCTTACAAAAGTTAGGGTTGCTTTCTAGAGAACTCATGAAATAGGACCAAGCACAAGACCATAATAGTGCAGAGTAATATAGAACTTCTCGCTTAAACAGGAGGTTAGTGTATATGCGGTATGTCCGGTTCTATTATATAAAAGTACAAGTTTAAAGTCGAGTTACTTGTCATTTTGATATAACTTTGAGATACTTGCACTAAATAAATATTTAAATCGAAAGATACCTTTATGTATGTATATTAATCTCACGAAATTTTTGGCTGTATATTTCTAACTTTTATTTCTTGTTTTTGTTTTATAAACAAAAGTAGGGGATTGTTGGTAATTTGTTTATAAAACAAATGAAGAGGTGCCTTGTCCCATATCGAAAAGATGAGTGTGCACGTGGATGAGATTTGGCACTAACCAAAGATCATTACTTTTATTTATTGAAAATTCGGATTTATTTCTATAAAAAAAAAATTAACAATACAGTCTTGTTGAAACAATGCAACTGTTCACAAAAAGTTATGGTTATTTTTATTTATTGTTTATTTAATTCCGAATTTCTATGTCTTTTTAACGTAACATTTAAGACATAATTGTTCATTTCGTAACATTTCCCGAAAGGTTGCCTTTGTTCTTTTTTGCAATCTTTTGAAGAGTTGCCTCTATTTGAAAGACAAAGATAAGTAACGTTGTTTTGAGATCAAACAATAATCTTCTTTCATTTTTTCATTTTCTTTCGAAAGAAACTACAGCCATTATTTTTAATTGTTTCCCATGAGAGACCCTAGAGAAATATTAGAATTGCTATCTAGTATTCTCATTTGAGACTTTGTTGTATCCTGGAGAAAATTTTTCGATGACCATTAGCAACTTTGTGGGGCAAATAAATCTTTAAAGAAAGTGATATCACGCCTCAAAGTCCGACTTGATTACTCGATTCGATTTCATTGTTCTACCCAATTCGAAATCATATTTTACTAACAGTTGCCACTGCCGGTCCGACCACCCATGAACGCGTCACGCCACTGTCCTCCCTTGAGTCCCCATCTTAGGTGGTTTATTTTTTTTATTCTATTTTTATTTATTTATTTATTTATTTTAAGTTTTGTTATTATTGCTTAAGTTAGAACATGGTATGTCAATGTTAATTATTTGTATAGTTTAGGCATTATCATTAAGACCTTGCCCAAGATTTTTGTAATTATTAATTTAATCCGTAAGACATCAGATCATTTTTTAATCATATTTATTTTTTGGGCATTTTGATAGTATTTTAATTTTTAAATCATCATAGTTATTAATTTGACCCATAAGACTTAGGATCAAATTTTTAATTATTTTGAACTTTCTTAAATGTGGTGATGATTAGAGTTAAAATAATCGTTAATTTGACCCGTGAGACAACGGATTATTTTTTCGATTATTTTAATCCTTTATTTGATGAATATCTTTATTAGTTTAGATCTAATATTTATTTGATAATCGCTTGTCTTGAAAAAAGTTTTAAAAAAAAATCAAATCTTGCATTAGAGTGTGTTGGTTTAGTAAATTAGGATTGTACTTTTAGATAATTTTTGGAATAGATTAGGATTGATTTTTTTTTATATAGATAAACCTTTAAATAATGTTTGCACATTTTGATAATCTCATTTTTTTTTAATAATTTTCTAGGATAGGATAGGGTTTAAGTCAAATTAATCCCTAAAATATATCAGAAAATTATTCATTTTTAGATAGTTTAATTAGTTTTTTATTACGAAATTTATTAAAAAATATTAGGTGCATGTCAATTAGTTTGCATGTTAGGTTCATTTAATTAAAAATAGCTTGTTAGTAAAATTAGGTCATGTAGTTAAAGTGCATGCTTTAATTTCGAGATAAAAGAAAACCAAAAAAAAAAAATGCTTGCTTTGTGCATTTAATTCTTTTGATGCAATTTGTTTGATTCATTGAATGTTTAATAATGATTGAACACCCGTGTGATCACAATATTGCATGATAGTAATTTAGGTTAAATTTAATAAAACTACCTATAAAAACATTTTTTTTAAATAAAAAGAATGGTAGCGAAATGGCATTAAAGAAATTTAGTATAATCAAATCCCCGTACCCAAAGTCTTTGGTTAATTATTCTATTATTTTATTTAGGTGTCTAATCGACTTACCATAAACTGATTAGTGGCGACTCCTAAATAAAATTTATTTAAATATTAAAAAATAGAAACCTAAATCACGAATTGATATAGGCTTGGGAGAGGCCGAGTTAAGTTTAAAATTTACCTGAGTTAAGTTTAAAACTTACTAGTCCATTAGTCTAAACCCTAAGTGGTGCACCCAAAATTTAGGTCCCGACAAACATTTTCATGTTTTGTTAATTGAATCTATTCAGTCACTTTTGATTAGAAATTGCTAACGTGGGCGTCGATTGTCCTACATTAATATTTTTTATTTTTTTCATTTCTCTTTTTTTTTCTTTTTTTTCTTTTTCCTTTTTCCTTTTGTGGGCCATCATTGAGCCTTGTTGATGGCCAAAGAAGGTCGCTGTCCTTAAGTGAGAGGGCTGCCCTCACCTAGACTAGATAAGGTAACCCTCCCCTAGGCCAGGGAGGGAAGAAGGGAAAAAAATGAAATAAAGAAAAAAAGAAAAGAAAAAAAGAAGAGAAAATGAAAAAAAAAAAGAGTAAAAAAGAAGAAAAGAAGGAAAATAAAAGACTAAAAAAAACTAAAATTTTAATAAAAATGCCGAAAAAAATTAAAATATTATTAGAAATTATTTGCATTAGCATTGGTCACATTACGTAAGACGCCAACATTTAAGTTAACAATTTCCTATCAAAATTGAAGGATGGAGATAAGTGGCAAAGTGTAAAAATGCTTAGAACTTAATTGATACAATTAAAATGCTTATGATTTAATTGACAAAAGTGCAACAAGTTTAAGAATTTGTGAACAATTTTCCCTAGAAAGACATAATATGATGTTGGGTCTTGGGAGAGTAAACTAAAAGGGTTTATGGGAAACATCTGATTGTTGATTCATGCTCATCAAAAGCATAAGGTTTCTTCACGATAGTGACTGAAAAGGCAGAAGAGATCGAGAATGGCCTAAGTGTAACTGAGCTTATCGGTGGAAGCCTGCACGAACGCTGAACGAGCCAATCGCTTACGGACCCCGGTATCCGTTCAAGAAGGACCAATCTTTGAGAACTACAGAAGTCATCCTTGCATGTGTGATGGATATGGGGTTTCATTCACACCAACCCTAGCAGACATTAGTCATGCTCTCTTGAGAGTTTGCCCGATGTGATAATCGAAGCGGAGAAGAAGAGAGAAAGATATGATTGGGGGCGTTATTGGCGAAATCCTACGCAAGTATAAGTCGGCCATTATTGAAATTGGCGTGGATATGGGTCTCGCTGTCTCCTCCCTGTGCGGGTCCTCCCCTGATTTTTCCTTTCGGGAAAATGCATCGTGAGGTGGGGCTATCCCTTCGGTCCTTAGGGCCAAAGTACCAGGACACAAGCATGACATGTTGCCTTGTTTCCTTGTACCAGTAGTTGCCCAAGGATTATTTTTGATGAAGAAGAGGAGCAATTAGGTGCGAGGCAGGTGTTCCTTTAGGTTGTGTTCCTTGTTCGAACAGGGACGCGGTCCTGCCTTGGAGAAGGTGTCTGCTTTACAAGTGATATGGCCGATATCGTCTGAAGACAATTTCTAGTGGGGTCGTAAACGTGCATGTCCACTACCTAATAATGCTTTTAGAATTATCGATAAAAATCTCAAGTTCTCTCCAAACTGGATTTTCTAGAAAGTCTCCTTTCTTTCTTTGCGTTCTAATGTCGAACCTGCTAGCAAGGGGATAATCTCATGTTTATTGAAAGTCGGCAAGACGGATATAGAGTTTGATTAGGGTCCAACGCACTACAGAATAGAGATAATGGAAAATTACAAGTATCGTGAATATGAAAAATAAGTTCAAAAAGGTCAATTATCATTGTCGCCCGTAAGTCTAAAAAGTTTGTAGATCTAATGGCACGTGGGAGTTAGGTTGTTTCATTTGCTTTGTGTATGTATGGCAATAAACTCATTCAGCTAATAAAATAATTTTCTATGTTGACGCCACATATCTAATACTAATCAATAAATTTGATTACAAAGTCTAATCTTTTGGGGGGTCAACAACGTTGAAATGATACCGCATTAGTTAGATAATCAGATTTAGAATTAGGCGTACAGAATTACGGCTAGTTCAAAGTTTGGAAAGAGTTAGGTCACTTGTAGATTTGGAAGCAAGACTAGGCCAAGCTGATTCTAATCCCATCTTTAGCTACTTCAACAGGACTTATTTGGGATCCTAACTGTTTAGGAGTCGATCGACAATTTCAACTTACTTGTTATACATTAACATAGATTAATCTAAAGGCTTATCATACGTTTGTTTCAAGAAAAAATATATGTTGAAAGAAATATTTTTATCCAAAATTCATTTTCCAGGAAAGTGATTGATTTTCCCTTATTTAGTTATCAGCATGAAAAGTAAGAGGATATATTGTGTAATGCTATTAAACTATATCAAGGACATCGTAAATTGTCAAATGAAAAATGAAGTTATGAATTCATAGCTGTTGTTACATAGAACATCATGTGGGTGAATGATAGATCAATGAATTTCAAAGTACTTTTAAAAAGCAAATAGGGAAAAAAAGAAATTGTAAAGTCTAATAATCATATCCATAAACATACCCGAGAGTATTCAATTTTTCGTTCTTTTTCTTTGGTTTCTAAGTCACTGTTGGGAAGAAGGGAAGTGAAAAAGTACAATCATAACTTTGACATTTTAACAAATTCCTTCTGTGCTCTCCACTTCAAAGCCATGAAATAAAGTTTTAAGGGGGAAAGTCATGGATTGAAATTATGATGTGATAACAAATGAGACTTGTCGATTTATCAATAAGAAGCAAAGATAATTAATTCCAGAAGAGAGAGAGAGAGAGAGAGAGAGGTGACTGGCGTTGAAGCCACCATCCCTGTCACCGTCGCTGGCTGGATGCCAGAGCAAATGACTTGTTGGAGATAGGTGGGGAGATGAGAAAGACAGAATTTTGAACTTTGGGTTCTTTTTATTCTTCTCAATTTTGAAATTAAAATTTCCCATGCGATAAAAGCAATAGGTAAGACTCTTCTGATTGGCGTTGAAGCCACAATCCCTGTCACCGTCGCTGGCTGGATGCCAAAGCAAATGACTAGTTGGAGATAGGTGGGGAGATGAGAAAAACAGAATTTTGAACTTTGGGTTCTTTTTATTCTTCTCAATTTTGAAATTAAAATTTCCTATGTGATAATAGCGACAGGTAAGACTCTTATGACTAAAGAATTAGTGATAGCTCATCCATGCATTTAGACGGGTTACCATATGTAAAGATGATTCGATTTAATATCAAATTGAGTTACACTTGATGTGACGACTAAAATTGAGTTGCGGTCGTCACATCAACTGCAACTCAAAAACATCTAATGGATTAATGGTGACTTAGCATGGAGTGGATGGCATGCTCTCGTTGGCTCTTACGATTATGAGTTTTTTTTTTATATTCATGACAACGCTTACTAACAAAGAGACGAGGGATGGCCCTACACAAAACGGGTGCACTACATCACTATGCATTGAAGATGAATTGGAAATAAAGCCCAAGAAACATCAGAAGGATCAAAACCAGTGTAGTAAGCCACAAAATGAAAATTACAACTCCAAGAAAGGCAAATATAGTAACCATCTCATTTCAGCAAAAGGGCAGTAACCTTGAGTAGGCATCATTTAGTTGACAGACACTACCTTAAATCTATAATACACATTATAATTAAAGTCTTGCTGATCATTAAGAAATGAAAACCCTCCAAACATTGAGTGGGACATGATCAACCGACTTATGCAGCTTTCTAACTTCATAGGTCTAGTATTGAATAACCATACGTCTTTTGTGCAGAATTCGTCGAATAGTGCCGTCAGGGTCTTGTTAACAAGAGTGCTAGCTGAGTATTTGTTAACCATGTTCATCTTCACTGCATTGATTATACATAGTTCCAGGTGATTATCAGGCGGGCTTGAATTGGGCTGAAGGTTGGGCCTTTTGTATTGCCCATACCTGCTCCTGCTTATAACATATAATTTAGGTAAAAATATTCAGGCCATACCGGACTAGGCCCACATCACACGATCAAATGGTTTGAAGATACCGCAAACACATTGGAAAGGTACGACACCACAAACATTTCAAACACATTCAAATTCGTTGAGCAAATTCACCCACACTCACTACGGATCATTCGATCAAATGGTTTGAAGGAACAGCAAAGTTACAACACCAAATATTGAAACTCCTAGTCGGAAGTTCAGATTCAAATTTATAGTACATTAAATTCACCAGCTTTCCAGTTTATCTAGAGATCGATACCGCATCCTAATGTAGTATCCTGAACAGATGACATGAAGTTGAGGCTGCAAAGCCAACGGACTTATTGGGGACCGCCTCTCCCTGTGACCATTCTACGATGACAAAAGTCAATTGATTGGTGCTGAGCGAAAAGTAAGTGGTCACGGAAAAACCCATGAAATTTCATGGGACCAAAAATGCACACAATTGCACTGGAATGCAGTGATCAAATAGATTTTAAGAATGAGGGGCAATTTGATCATCATATTCCACCCTAACGGTTGATTGACACAATTGCATTAAAAAGCCAATTCTCATACTTGCAATCAGGCCAATTATAAAAGCAGGATGGACATACAACACTGCGCATGGACGAAGTCATGTGTAGCACAGCAATGTATAATTAACAGTTGCAGACAGTAGAAAGCAAGGTTTCGATCCTCCTCTCCGTTACCACAGATTACTAACATTTGAAGAGCACGTCATTACCTTCATGAGGCAAGCTCAGTCAAAGTTTTCAATTTTGAGTGGTGCGATCTCATCGGCAACATCAAAGTGTCCCACTAAACGTGCGAAAAACAGCATTTGTTGTTCTAATGTGAATTTTATACTTTCAGCCTGCAAAACATTGTATGTCAATTCCGTACACTGCACACACAACAAATGGCTTGTTTGTGTAAGACTCCAGAAGAACAATACCTTGCGAAAACCATGCTGCTCGCCTTCGTATTCCACTAATGCAACAGGCAGACCTTTCTGCTTCAATGCCGCATAAATTTTGTGAGCCTGACCTGGCGGTACTACCTACAAGATGTCGTAGATAATTGCTAAACCGCCAAGCAGCAAAGTTTTTAAAATGCCAGAGATGTACAAAATAAATCTGAAGGCCATTGATCACATCTACTTATCAATTGGAAAGAAAAAGTCGAACTTATCTGACGATATTTCATAAATTAGGGGGGGAAAAAGAGGACCCTCGTTTAGACACTGGACTCTTCCCCCTTTTTTTCTTTAGTTTTTCTTTAATTTATGGGGAGTAACAGCAGAGGGGCAGGTGACCATTGGAAAGAGTAAGACTTGCGTACCTGGTCTTCCAATCCTTGGAATAGAATTATGGGGCAAGAAAATTTCTCAACAAAGTTTATAGGCGATCTCTCGTAGCAATCCTTTTCAGATCCTGTAGTGCAACAAATGGATGATCAGAATAAAGACTTATCTGAGAAGAGATGAAACACACAAAAGCTTATCTGAATTACCGACAAGGTTGTCAATGTAATGAGATTCAAACTTGTGCATTTCTGCTCTCAACATGTTCAAATCAGCAATCTGTTTGACACAATAACAGCAAAATAACCTCTTTTAACATTGTGAAAATTCAATGCTTTAATAGCAGAAATAAATGATGAATTAATAAATGACTCAGAAGTATCAAATGAAATGGGGAAATTTAAATATCTAGAATTTCAAGTAAACACCATGACCCATGCACAGTAACAAACTGTAATGAAACGCCTTTTGGTACTTTATGAGTCACGAAACTAACGTCCTTAACAGTGGACCCTTGCTAGTAGACTTTCCAGTTGATCCATCCGATACCAACACAATGAAGATGCTATATATCATTCACTAGCAACAAGCAAATCACCAAGAATGATCAATGACTATGTTGAAGGCAATAAATCCCCAGAATCCAGAGCTCCTTTGTATGTTCATGTGCTTTGTCAGGGTAAGATAAGAGCAACCTGCCTCTGATGCCCCCATAAATAAGCCAGTATCCCGATATTGGCGCCGATTAAAGTTTAGCTATTCTGAAACCAACTACAAAGTAAATGAACTCACACCATAGAGGGAGGCTCCAGCTTTGAAAGTTTCCCTAAATGCTAGAGCAGCTAAGGTTGTATACCCACCAGCTGAGCCTCCGGTAATGCATAGACGAGTGCCATCCACCTTTCCACTTTCCACCTGGATGATCAAAGCAACTTCACCATACTGAACAGTATTATATTCCCCAACGAGCACTAACAGAAAAACGAGTTGAAAGTCACGTACCAAAAATTTAGCACAACTACAACAGTCATCAACATCAACTATGCCCCAGCGACCCAATAGCCGCTCTCTGAATTCTCTGCCATAACCTTGAAGAAAAGTTGTGACATCTTTCAGTAGCAATGAAGAAGATTAATCAAATGATGGGCCCAAGCAAGTAGTTTTTGCAGCCATTTATGTTAATTAAACTCCATGAGGAATTGACAAGAATAAAGCATAGGACTGTCGAGATAGTAAGGGTGGTTCATTATAAACAGGTTTTGCAGAAATCAAGAGAATGATATGAAGCATAAAGTTCTCATATAGAGACAAACCAGTGCTTCCACCGTAATTGACATCCACGAAAGCCCATCCTCTGCTAGTCCAGTATTGAATACTCAGGTTCAAAACTCCTCGTGTTTCACTAGTAGGCCCTCCTGGGCAATTTTAAGCATAATTACATAAACATTCCTGAATAACCAGATCAATATGATTAGATATTGATGCATGCCAATGCTACTTGGAACAAACAATTGCCAGTTACTCCCACTAATTTTTTTATTTTTTTTAAAGGAGGGAGAGAGAGAGAGAGAGAGAGAGAGAGAGAGAGAGAGAGAGGCTATTCTCAAAATTGTCAAAAAGGCCATTCTTTTCTGGAAAAACCTAAGTTGTTCAAAATTATGCCCATAATTAATGTTGAGATATGTCTTAACACTCCCCCTTCAGTGTATGCTAGACCTTAGATGTGAAAATAACCAAATTTAACAGCAATCAGAGGATAAATGAAAGTAAAAAACAGAATGGCAACAAGAGGAGATTTGGACTTTTAACACCTTTGATACCGGGTTGAATAATCATTTCCCCCAAAAGCTTGAATTGTCATAAAACATGCCCCAAATGTATACCATGCATATATGTCAACAAAAGTGCCAAGCAATCATTATATTCCATTCCAATGCATGACTAACATTGCAATACAGGTGTTAAGAGGGGCAACACTGTGTACAGTATACCATATCAATATAGTTTTGAAAAAATATGTTCCCTACATTGACTCCATCTTCATTCAGCATCAGTTGCATATGCACTGACTTGTTTTGTGCATCTATAATATCTATAACTGATGCTGGATACTTGTTTAGTCTGAAAATTCACCAATGAATCATAGATTTATATCAAAAACTTGATTTGACAAGTAAGGTCAACTAATGATTATTGTGAATGAAAATACCAGTTTGGTAGTACAAAGTTCCCACAGAAGAATATAGAGTTGGCAAGGTGAATTCAAGTAGGACAATAACTGAGTTGCAATTTTTCAAGTACCATGGCTTTCTAACAACAGTGGAGGCTTTTCTTCCGCACTAGCTTGATAAACATGATTAGATGGAGGATAGAAGTATGCATAAGCATTTTGACCAGGAACTTCAGTTGGAAATTCAATCAGCTCTGGCAAGCTGAAATAAGACTCGTACTTCAAACAGTCTGGCGAAGATGACCATATTATCTGAAAATCAATGCCTTCTGACTTTTCATCATTGAAAGTCACCTGCAAACCATGAACAAAAGGAAATTTTAATACTGAGATAATGCTATTATTACAGCTCTGTTCACACTTCATCAATTATGAGGAGATTACTAAGGTAGAGTATTGCAAGCACCTTAGCCACAGATGTTGGAAGTAGTCCTGATGCTCCCTCAACGTAAAGGCAATTATTCCCTGAAGTCTGCAAAAGCAGAATGTACACAATTTACTGAACCGTCAGCTTGAAAAATAGTTACAGCGACTCATCATGGAGATGGTATTGAACGTACTATATCTTGTATATCTGTGAATGGAATGTCTAGCAATGATAATGAGCTATGAAGAACGTCGATCATTGCAAGAAAAGACCTTCCACTCTGCCTGCAGGAAGATTTTAAATAGATTGGTAAGATACCATAATGGGCTATTAGGACAACGTTAAAACAGAAAAAAAGGCTCACCTGTAGCTGCAAGCAATCAGGGTCTTCTGTTCGTCGCTCTGGATGACTTCATAAGAGTTCAAGCCAAAAACCCATGATGGCCTTGCAAACTCAGCATTTAATGGATAAAGAGGCAGGACCTCATTTGCAGACTCAATCTGTTGAATCATGAAGCATAGCAAAGACATAAAGTAGTTCCCTTCCAACACCATGACGATGGAGCTATGCCAGTATAAATGGCAGCTAAAAGAGCTCACATATGCAATAAGGACTCAATCTCCTGCAGAAAACCTATAACTATAATAAACTCTCCTCATTCATAGTTTTCACAGTGTGACATCCAAAGTCCCCACTATTTGACTGATACAGTCTAAATTCTTGTGAAGTGTAATATGAAAATTAAGGAGATCGATTAAATTTCCAGTATGACTAACCATCGGAAAAAACCGCTTTGGCTTGGTTACTATAAGACGTGATGGAGTTGCGGAGTTTGATAGTGGAGTGCTATTAAAGCAGAGAGGAAAATACTGCTGCTAAGGGTATACAAGTAACTTCACATTAACTTTGTATGCCTTAGATTCTTGCTACGTATGATAATTGCTCCTGCAATTGTAACTGGAAACTTGATACTGATACTAATAGTGAAAAGATTGCCTAGTGCAGTACCATTGTTTTTCTCTACTATCATTTTGAAAGTGTTTTCCATGTTGAAATTCTTGTATGTATCTATAATTTTTCTCTTTTACATTTCACACTCCTAACAGTTGGTACTGGAGTCTGGTAAGGCGGAATAGCGGGGGTGACCAGATAGGACAAAAGTAAGGTGAAAATTGATCGGTTCAACGGCAAAGATTTTGGTTCTAGAAGTGATCAAGATTTGCTTTATCAAAAAACTGCATCAGCCTCTGTTGGGAGAGAACCAGATTCGATCAAGAAGACTAGGAATTGTTAGATCGAAAAGTTCTTCTGTGATTCATCTCATGTTGGTGCGAAACACCTTCAACATCGTTAACGAGAAAACAACGCCAGAATTGATGAGGGCTTTGTCCAACATGTACGAAAAGCCCTCTGCGTCATACAAGATTGTTCAATCAAAAGATGCACAAAGGCACTTCCGTGACACATTATATCAATAAATTCAACATGATCATTGAGTTTGGTGGAAATCAAATTTGACGATAAGCAAAAGCTTTGATTTTGTTATCTTCTCTCCCTAGAAGTTGGAGTACAAATGTGACTGTAGTGAACAGTTTGTCTAGTCAAAATAAGAGAGAGGATATGAGATTTGATTCTCAATGAGGATATTCATAAAAGAGAGTCGGGTGAATCTTCGGGCATTGCCTTGAGTACTGAAGGCAGAGAGAGAAGTAACCAACAAGGTCAAAATGGAACTGTGGTAGATCGAAGTCTAGAGGGATATGAAAATTGAGACCTCATGGTGGAATAATCTACTGGAATTATGAAAAAAAGGACCATTTGAAACAAGATTATAGAGCCAAAAGAAGAAAATTTAGTATTGAAATCAAAAGGAGGAGAAAGCTGTCAATGTAAACCTTTGAAGAGGCACTTGTCCATGATGCCTTAATTTTTATTATTAAAAGTCCAACTGAGTCATGGATTCTAGACTTGGGTGCGTCGTTTCACTCTACTTCGTGTAGAGAATGAATGCACAGTATTGTTGCTAGGAAGTTTAGAAAGGTTTATTTTGCTTTGGATATGATGGGTAAAGGTGATGTTAACATAGGGACTACTAATGGGTATTACTTAGAGTTGCGTGATATTAGATATAATCCTGGCTTAAGAGAAATCTAATCTCTATAGGTCACTGAGACAACACGGGTTACAAAAAACCTTTTTTTAGAAATGGCTCGGGGAAGATTGTTAATGGTCCTAGGGAGCAAAGTTGGGAACAAATACATGAGTGAAATCAATAGAGATATAGTAGCAGTTCCTGGCTTGGTAAGGGATTGTACACCGCAGCATCGAAGGCTTGGACACAGGAGCAAATGAGGGGTGAAAGTGTTATCATTAAAGGGAAAATGGTCTAATCTTAAGTCCACAGATAGGGGTCTATGTGAGGATTGTGTTCTAAGCATGCAAAAATGTGTCAATTTTTCAAAAATTGGAAGAGAATTAAAGAAAAACAAGTTACAGTCGGTGCACACAAATGTCTGAGAGCTAGCCCCTGTTCCTTCCCTTGGAGTTACGAGCAACTACGTCACATTCACTATCAATTCCACCAGAGAGGTACTAGTTTATTTTCTATATAATAAATTTGAAGCTTTTGCTACTTTTAAAAGATGGAAAGCTGAAGTAGAGAAAGAGGTCGATCTGATGATTAAATGTCTAAGGTCTGACAATGGTGGTTAGAAGAAGATCCATCTAATGATTCAAAAATAGCAAGGAGTTCAAGTTTTATGCAGAGAGTGGATTGAGGATGACAAGAACAGTTGCATCACACCATGGCAAAATGGAGTTGCTGAGAGGATGAATAGAAATTTGAATGAGTGTGCAAGAAGTATGAGGATGCATGTAATATTACCCAAGACGTTTTGGGCAGATGCAGTTAGCACAGGAGCATATTTGATGAAATAAGACCTTCAATTTCACTTGATTTCAAACTACCAAAACAATGGACCAGAAAGAATGAGAG
The DNA here is from genome assembly GCF_046630445.1 of Rutidosis leptorrhynchoides. Classification (NCBI taxonomy): domain Eukaryota; kingdom Viridiplantae; phylum Streptophyta; class Magnoliopsida; order Asterales; family Asteraceae; genus Rutidosis; species Rutidosis leptorrhynchoides. The sequence continues at coordinate 60,966 of NW_027266444.1, read as the reverse complement.
AATCTCTCGCATTTGAAAATTTTTGTTGTGCCATATATGCGCACATAGATTTTTGAAAATAGAGACAAGCTTGATGCAAAATCTAGAAAATGTTTTTCCATTGGATATGATTTTGGTCACTTTGGCTATTGGTTTTGAAATGACCAAAACAGGAAAATAATAAGAACGAATGATGTTACATAAAAGGACAAATTTGTTGTAGAATCTAGTGTGAGAAAACACAGAAGAGATTAAAGAGATTAAATTGAAGGGAATTTCTAAGAGTGTTCAGATCAGAGATCATAAAACTGCTATTATAGACTCCGATTAATAACCAGAACAAGAACTACCTACATCCAAACTCACTTTGAGATGATTTAGCAGAACATCTAACCGTGTACAAAGGTATTCTAGACCATTGCATTATTTGCTTTTGACAAATGCTGGCGGACCAAAATAATTTGGGAAGCAGTGCAGGTTAAAATTTCTGTTTAGTGGGAGTTGACAATGCGAGATGAATTTGATTCACACGAGTAGAACAGAATTTGGGTGTCAACTTAGTTACTAGATGGGAAGAAGGCATTGCAGAACAATTGGGCATACAAGGTCAAATACCTAATGGTAACAAGAGGTCCAAAGTGAGGTTAGTAGTGAAATGTTTTTAGCAAAAGAAAGAAGTTGATCATATAGAAATTCTCTCTCTAGTTTTGTAGTTGACTATTATCAGGCCAGTGTTGAATACCTTTGCCACTAAGAATTCACATCTAGAGCATTAGATGTAAGGACTGCATTCCTCCATGAAGACTTAGAGAATGATAACTACAGTGAATAATCATAAGTTTTTCAGGTTCCTAGCAAAGAAAACTATCGTCAGCAAGTTGAGTACAAGTTTGCATCATTTACAACAAGCTTCTAGATAGTGGTACAAGATATTTGACGCACTTGCAGTAACAGGTTCACTAGACATGAAATAAATCATTGTTGCTATTTCAAGAAATTTGGTAACTGCTATATTATTTTGTTGTTGTATGTGTTTGATATGCTCATTGCAGGATCTAGCATGAGGGAGATCAAAAAACTGAAGCAACAATTGCCAAAGGAGTTTGAAATGGACTTTGAGCCGCAAATTAGATTCTTGGATGAGGACCCTGCGAAATAGATTCTAAGGAAAAAGTTGTCTCAAGAAAAGTACATTGAGAAGGTGTTGGACTGATTTGGATCCTGAATGCAAAGCCCATAAGCACTCCTTTAGGCAGTCACTTCAAGCTCTCAGAGAAGTAGTCGGCAAAGAGAGATGATGAGCGAGATTATATGGCAAGGGTGCCTTATGCGTCAGCTATCAGCATTTTGATGTATCCTATGGTGAGTACTAGACCAAATATAGCTCATGCAGTATGAGATGTGAGCAGATATATGACTAATCTAGGAAAAGCATTGGAGAACTGTAAAATGGCTATTAAAATATCTAAGAGGCACTTCAAGTATGTCACTTTATTTTATGAAAAAAAGTGTGACTTTACAAGGCTTTGTTGATGCAGTTATTAGTGGTGACATGGACAATAAGAAGAGCACTTAAGGTTATGATTTTCCTGTGAGCGACACAGCAATCAATTGGATGTTTAGACTTTAGAAGCGTGCATCCCTCTCTACCACTGAAGTAGAGTATGTTGTTATATCTAGAACTGGTAAGGAGAAGATTTTGGTTGAAGAATTTTCTGAAGGAGATAAGTAGGGAGGAGGATTGCAATGTCCTTTTTAATGACAGTAAGCTATTCGTCTTGCAAAATATCTCGTATTTCACTCAAGGACAAAACACATTTAGTAGAAGTATCATATTCGTTTGTTAATAGATGGTAGGACATTGTAATTGAAGAAGGTCCATGATGTGAAGAATCCAGCAAACATATTAACTAAGGTTGTCACCGCTGAAAAACTGAAACTGTGCTCTGGTTAGTGATAAGAAGGTGCCGCACTAGGACAATTTAGGTTACAAAAATGAGGGAAGACTATGAGAGACTATTGTTGTAGCAAAGATCAGCTTCAAAGTGGGAGATTGATGGAGATGTGAAGTCTGATAGAGGAAAGTGCCATTAAGTAGAGAGGAAAGTACTGCTACTAAACGTATACATGTAATTTTCTCTATAACTTTATATGGTTTTGAATCTTGTTATATATTGTGGCAATCTCTTTTGTAATTGGGACTTGAAACTTGCTGCTAATTGTTGCCTAGTGCAACACCATGTTTTTTCCCTTTTCTAATTCTCAAAAGGGTTTTACCAAAAAAATCGTGTTTCCTTCTTTGACTATCCTCTTTAATGTTTCACGATTGGTCGCTATAAAAAATCTTCAATGAATTGAAGCATCTATAATATCTGGACATTTTAAACTCGACACACATAAATAGCAACAACTCAGGGTTCGGTGACCAGTACTTACCCACTTATAGAGATTCCAAAATCCATTCTGCCTATCAGTAATGAAAAATAGTTCACCTGCACGTGTTCAAAGCAGAATGTAATGTCTGCCACAATTTCAAGCCACTTAAATTTGACATTTCCTCCTATGTTTTCACTGAAATATTACATATCCAGAGCTTCTACAGTAAAATAGATTTAGCATGCCTCCAGACTCGATGATCCGAGTAGAGTGGAAAGGAAGAAAAATAGCAGAAGTGTAAAAATAAATCACCAGTAAGCAAGAGACATACTAGAGGACTCTAAATGCATATCTTAAGTAATACATATTTAAGGGAAAACATGAAATACCAATGAAAAGAACTATGGGACTTTCATCCCGTCAGCACATTATGAATAAGACTGACATCCTCAGATCATCACAAAAGCAACACAATGAACAAATTAATCAGACGACCCCAATATGTTATTCAGGCAGATTAGCTAGAATTGGGAATAGGCCATTTACATTCAACGATTATTTTGGGGGATCAGGCTCCTTTTTTTGTTCATTCACATCACGATAATATTACAATCTCACATTTCTTCAGCATTGAAGATCATCAGGTGAAAAACGAACATGTATCATCAAATGACAAATTCGGTTGCAGCAACTCCGAAATTCAAATTGGAAGCCAACGCATAGAAGTACCTTTTGGAGACCATTTAGGTTCAGTTGGTGACTCAACATATTTAGGATCACGACCAGCAACACAGACACGCTTATAAATATCTCTGCATAGGAGTACCAAGAAATTCAATGCACAAGAAAATAGTGTGAATATGGCACATAGAAAAAACATAAGGAAAGGTTACGAGTGTCTTAAAATCACATGAAGAGTTGATCAGACAAAGTGACAGGAAAATGCAAATAAGTACTGAATCACAAGTTGCAACTCACTTGGCTCACTTGGCTCACTTGGCTCACAGCTCACCATTAGCCATGGCTGTTCTAGGCTAAGGTAAAAAGTTCAATGAGCAGGATGATATGTAAAGTTTGACAACCACTCAAAGCTCAAGATCGTGGTTACAGATGGTGTTTATGGTTAGTTCTATGTACTAAAAAATAAGATAAAAATGTGACAGGAAATTTGCTTAGGTCTCTAAACATCAACATTACCTGAAAAGAACATGTTCTGACATTTAATATACTCAGACTACATGAATCAACTACTATAATAGTGCACATAAGGTCACATGGAAATGTCAAGGTTAGAGGACTCTCCCTTGTTAGCATGAATTTGTTTAAACAACCCTTATCTGTCTCACAAGTGAAAGAATTGTTGCAACAAAATCTAAAATCTGTTGGCAATAAGAAAATGTAGGTGACAATGGCTTTGTTAATGGACATGAGAATGTTGAACGATAAAAAAGAACATCGATCTACATACCCAGCCTCTGAGATGTACCCAACCCAGAGTTCTGCTTTATCCCATGGCATATTTGGATGACACCACTCAATCCATGCTATCTTTTCGCCCTTTGGATCCATCCGTGGAAAAGCAAAGAAATCATTGCCACTGATTAATGCTTTGGGCTCTAAATTCCACCCAATAATATGAAAACAAAATGAAGGGTAAAAGAAAGAAAAAGAATCAGTAGGTTTCTGGTATTGCAGTGAACAAGTTAATGTAGCAAATAACTAATCTGTTATGCCCAGCAATTATTTACCCTTTATATCCTTCTCACCAAGGCCAATAGCGACAACTGTAGCTGTTGGATTAGAGCTGCTGTCACGCCGATCTATATTCATATAAAAGCAGTCGGGTAAGTTCCTATTCATTAGTCCCCAGAAAATAGGAGCACCAAAATAAGCTCCTTCAAAGAGTAGTTACCTTCCCTTACGGTGATGTAACGGCCAAATCTACTATCGAAAACTCCATCTGCATAACAAACTGAAGGCCCACCATAGTCTGGAGTAATTGGCAATGGAGGAGAATCTGTCGGAGATGCAGAGTAACCACAGAATTGTGATGGTCATTGATGAATGAGATACTGCTCTACAAAAACTTCGATAAAACACAAGGCTTCACTCAGCAAAACGTGTATTAGGAAAATCCAAGTGGCCTTCTCAATTCCAATCGGCAACATTTCATAGCAAGTTTGCTTCCGTCGGAGTCACTGCTTCCCATAACGTATTCTAGAGACTGAGGAGAATTGAAATGGGAAAGGAAGTTTTACCACAACATTTCTAAAGAGGCATAGTCTATGCTTCAAGTTCAGTTCTTTTTACCCTCCAATCATATCAACCATCTGTAAGGATCTAAGCATGGCGCTACCAAATCCAACTGTAAACTTCTTTGTGAATAGACTGAAGATTACAATTATAATCCCAAAGGAAGCAGACCTTCAACACGCACTACAGCAGCCACTGAGCTTACCTTCCAGGTGTAAGGACTGCTTGTACAGCCTCTGATCCTCGTAATTCGAGAAAACAAGAGTATCCCCGGAAATGCTAAAAGCACCACCGCCATATTCCTGACACAGAGTCCTCACTGCAAACTCTTTGGGCGTGATGTCAACAGGTTCATCTCCTGGCTTTTCCGGTTCTTTCACAAGAACAGAGCGTCTAATAGCCATCATAACCATCCATAAGTCAGTACACTCCTGAAAGCTCTCCAGACTCATTCATTTCACAAACCGTAAAGATTACACAGTAACGAAAGCATCATTTCAGCACCATTCACAGTACCCAGAAAATAGTGCCCGCATACTCTGTTTTAATTAGCTTATCCTTCTTATTAAAGAAAATGGTAAGTGGAGTAACATACCCGGCTTCGTTAGGACGGGACTCAAGCCAGACAAGACGGCCGTCGCAATCGACGGAGATGCCACCAAGGCTCTTGGAGGCGCCGGAGACGACGTCGGCGGTGATGGGTGACTTCCAAGAGCCATACGGAGCTGTGACTCTCTGTCTCTCAGCAGTTGTTTCTGAGGACGACGGTGCAGAAGCCATGGTCTTGTGCTTTCCGGGTTGCTGTTTGACGGACGACGACTGGGCGACGAGGATTCGAGCGAGACGATTGAAGTTGGACTTCGGGGAAGAACAGAGGACAGCAGCGAGAGAAAGTGGATACGGCAGCGAGAGAAAGTGGATACGACAGCGAGATGTTTTTTGAGCACGTTACGTTTGGTTGATGGTTCCTAGATTTGACTGTTAGCTTTGGACTTTTGAAAGAAAGTCTTGATTCAAGGTATGTGCACGAAGAAAAATGAAAGAAAAGATGCAATTATTTAATGAACTTTTGAAGCATGAAAATAAAAAGAAATCAACTTGCGCGAGAATTATGATAACATTGCGTGAAGTCAAGAATCAAGACCTTACTGAATGCTAGCAGACATATGGAAAGGAAAAGATTATGGGCAGTGGGCACCTAGAAAAATTTCTTCTCCATCAAATGCTTTGATTGTCGTGGAGCAAATAGGTGCGACGGGTTTTGAATAGTAAAATATTAGTTATAAGCAAGCCATGGAAAAACAAAGTGAGCTTTAGATTTATGGTGGGCTGCATGAACTCGAGAACGAAGACCTCATTAAATGCTAGCCAGCACATAGAAAGGAAAAGATTGTGGATCTAGAAAGATTTATTCTCTATTAGATGCTTGGATTGTGTGTTGGCGACGTAAGAATAAGAATGGATGATAGTATCATGAGAACATTGACTAATGTAAGGCACATCCCAAAGTTGAAGAAAAGACCGATTTTCTCAAGTGCCTTTGAATCAATTGAGTGTTAGTTTACTTTTTTCTTTTCTTTTTTGGTCAGTTAGTGTTGGTTTACGTTATATAATGAAGATTTTGAGGGCTATTTGAGGAGTCCTACTAATAGTGGCTTGTATGAGTTCTAAAAGGAGACAATGATATTTGCCCTTAAAATACGGTAGATGCATTTGGTTGAGATTTGAATTGTATATGAATTTTGGACACATAAAAGAAAAGCCTAAAGGTTTTGACTAAGAGAAATGTGTTTTTTGATCATATGACTAAGAAAGCCTAAAGGTTTTGACAAAGAGAAATGTGTTTTTTTTTATCATATGACTAAGAAACTGAATGTATGCGGATGTGATGATTCAAGCAAACAGCAAATAATGCAATCCAAAAAGGCTATTAGATAAATCCCAAATATTGCTAAGTTGATTTACATTGATGATCGCAGAATAAGTTTCTTTCTAGGAAAATCGTCAAATTTTGACCGTGTTCCTTTACTTTATTTTAAATGATGTTGGGCATTAAGTTCTCAACCTAATTTTTATGATACACTTTTCCCAAGTTTCCTTTCGCTTTTAAGGTCTCCGATTATGGAAGCACAAATATTAGGGCAGCGCACGATGCTCGTTTGACTGACCAACAAGCGAATCCTTTATGCCTAGATTCAAGGCTCAAGTTAGGTTTGAGTCTTTCATTAACAACGTTGAACAAAACTTGTCCAACTTTAGGTGACGGAATGTATTCTTCTCTCATCACCCAAGACCAAACAAAGGGAAGGAAGAAAGACATGGTATGATGTTATGAAGAGAAATCTAAAAGGGTTTCCTATTGGGATACATCTGATTTTTAATTCAGGCTCATCGAAAGCATGAGTTTTGTCAACCTTGGTAAGTGAAAGTACAGATCGATAATGGCGTAAGAAACACTGAATCCAATCGGTTACAAAGCCCTGTACCGTTTCCAGAAGGACCAGCCTCTAGGAACCCCAGAAGTCGTCCGTGTATGTGCGCTAGATTTGGGGCTTCATTCATCTCAATCCCAGCATACCCTTGCCACGATCTCGTAAGAGTTTCGCCCCATAGATATGGGCTCTAATTTCTTCTATCCTTTTGTATTATTAAAGTGCAAAGCGAATGAACTTGTTGCGGCCTGCTGTTAACAGTAGCCCTTTCTGTGATGATAAAAGCGGATTCAAATCATGCTTAGCGAAAGATAGAAGGTCACGCAAAAAGCCATGAAGCTCAATGGAACCAAAAGTGCACAATTGCAGCTGGAATGTGATGATCAAATCCATTTCAAGAATGAGGGGCAATTCGACCATCATATTCAACTATGACAGGTAATTGACGCCATTGCATCATTAAGCCAATTCTCATACTTGGAATCTGGCCAAGTATACAAGCAGGATGGACATACAATGATGTGCATGGACAGTCCAAAGTCATGCACCAGCACAACAACGTGTGATTAACAATTGCAGACAGTAGAAAGCAAGGTTCCAATTCATCTCTAAGATGCCAATAGATTACTTACAATAGAAGAGCGATCACTACCTTCATGAGACAAGCTCAGTCAAAGTTATCAATTTTGATTGGCGTGATCTCATCGGCAACATCAAAGTGTCCTACCAAACGTGCAAAAAACACCATCTGTTGTTCCAACGTGAATTTGATATTTTCCGCCTGTGAAACATTGCATGTCAATTTCCTCCATTGCACACACAACAAATGGCTTCTTTTATGTAAGACTCACAAAGAACAATACCTTGCGAAAGCCATGCTGCTCGCCTTCATATTCCACTAATGCAACAGGCAGACCTTTCTGCTTCAGTGCCTCATAAATTTTGCAAGCCTGATCCGGCGGCACCACCTGCAAGATGTAGCAGATAATTGCCAAAACGCCAGGCATCAAAGTTGTTAGAATGCCAGAGATGCAAAGAGAAATATCTTGAGGCCGTTGATGAAATTTTATTTATCAAGTGGAAAGAGAAATCAAACTTATCTGATGCAATTTCATAAATGAGGAAATAAAAAGACGACCCTAATTTTGACACTGAATTTATTTCCCCTTCTTCATTCTATACTTTTCTCTTGATTTTTGGGGAGTAAAACTAGAGAGGCAGGGGACCATTGGAAAGAGCATGACTTGCATACCTTGTCTTCCAACCCTTGGAATAGAATTATGGGGCAAGAAAATTTCTCAACAGAATTTATAGGTGATCTCTCGTAATAATCCTTTTCAGATCCTGTAGTGCAATGAATGGATGATTGATACAAACACTTATCTGAGGCGAGATGAAACATGCACCAAAGCTTATTTGAATTACCAACAAGTTTGTCAAGGTAATGAGATTCAAATTTGTGCGTTTCTGCTCTCAACATGTTCAAATCAGCAACCTGTTCGTCAAAATAACCAACGGAAAAAGACCCTTTGTCAATGTTGTGAAAATTGCATTGAAATTGCAGCAAATAATGATGAAATTATAAATGAATCTTTAGTCAATGGGAAAATTAAAGTATCCCAAATTCCAAGTAAACGCCAACTACAACCAATGCATAGTGCCAAACTGTATGAAAATACACAGTTTGCTAGTTCATAAATCCCTACGCTAATGTCCTTAATAGTCAGCTCTTGCCAGTAAACTTTCCTGGAGATCCATTCGATAGCAAGACACGATGAAGATGCTATATATCATTCACTAGCTAGAAGAATGTCACCAAGAATGATCGATGATTATGTAATAGGAATTAATCTCCAGAATCCAGAGCTCTTTCAGATGTTTGTGTGCTTTCTCAGGGTAAGATAAGAACGAACTCCCCCTGGTGGTCCCAGAAAGAAGCCAGTTTCCTGAGATTGGTGCCAAATGGTAAATTTAACTATTCTGAAACTGACTACAGAGTAAATGAACTCACACCACAGAGGGAGGCCCCAGCTTTGAAAGTTTCTCTAAATGCTAGAGCAGCTAAGGTTGTATACCCACCAGCAGAGCCTCCAGTAATGCATAGACGATTGCCATCCGCCTTTCCGCTTTCCACCTGGATGATAAAGCAACTTCACCATACTGAAATAGTTCCAGCATGCTATTACCCAAGGAACACTAACGGAACTACCAAGTTGAAAGTAACCTACCAAAAATTTAGCACAACTACAACAGTCATCAACATCAACTATACCCCAGCGACCCAATAGCCGCTCTCTGAATTCTCTGCCATAACCTTGAACAAAAATTTTTGTACCATTTTTCAGTAGCAATGAAGAAGATCAATCAAATGATGGGCCAAAGCTAGCAATGTTTGCAGCCATTTACGTCAACAAAACTACATGAGGAATTGAAGAGAATAATGCATAGGGCTGTTGAGATGATAATCGTGCTTCATCACCATCCAAAGTTGGAAATCAGGTTTCGCAGAAATCAACAGAAAGATATGAAGCAGAAAGAGTTCTTGTTTAGAGACAAACCAGTGCTTCCACCGTAATTGACATCCACAAAGGCCCATCCTCTGCTAGTCCAGTACTGAATACTCAGGTTTAAAACTCCTCGTGTTTCACTCGTAGGCCCTCCTGTGCAGTTTTAAGCAAAATTACATAAACGCTTATGACTAACTAGTTCTATATGATTAGGCATTGATGCATGACAATGCTGCTTAAAACAATAAATTGCTAGTTACTCCTGCCAATTTTTTTTACCTTTTTTTTTTTGGGGGGGGGGGGGGGAGGGGGGGGGGGTGGTACCAGTTATATTTAGAATTGTCAAAAAGACCATTTTTCTGAAAAACTCAAGTTGTCTAAGCACTCACCGATAGCACTTCCCCTACAATGTACGCGGAAGTAACAGCAATCAGAAGATAAATGGGAGTGAAAAACAGAATGGCAACAAGAGGGAGTGCCAAGATCAGACTTTTGACTTGAACCTCTGATACCATGTTGAATAATCATTTTTGAGAAAGCTTAAATTGTTAAGAAACATGCCATGGATGTATACCAAGCATGTATGTCATTGAGAGTGTGCAATCATTAAAATCCATTGCACAATATATGACTTGAGAAGCGCAAAACTGAATATACCATATCAAATTAATTTTGAAAATGTAAGTGCCCCTAAATTGGTCGCATCTTCATTCAGCATCAGTTGTATAGACTGACTTGTTTTGTGCATCTATTATATTTAAAATTGATCCCAGTTACTTATATTTAGTCTGAAAAATCACTAATCAATCAAGATTACATGAAAATAAAGACTTACTTTGACAAGTAAGGTCAATTTATGATCCTTGAGAATGGAAATATTGGCACAAATTTCCCATGAAAGAATATATAGTTGGCAAGGTGAATTGAAATATGACAGGAACTGAGCAGCAATTATTGAAGTACCATGGCTATTTAACAACAGTGGAGGCTTTTCTTCCTGACTAGCTTGATAATCATGATTAGATGGAGGATAGAAGTATGCATAAGCATTTTGACCAGGAACTTCAGTTGGAAATTCAATCAGCTCTGGCAAGCTGAAATAAGACTGGTACTTCAAACTGTCCGGTGAAGAGGACCATATAATCCCAAAATCAATGACTTCTGACTTTTCATCATTGAAAGTCACCTGCAGACAATAAACAAAAGGAAATTATAACAACAATGAGAAACACTAATTACTGCAGCACAGTCCACACTTCAATAAATATGAGGAGATTACTACAGTAAAGTATTGCAAGCACCTTAGCCACAGATGTTGGAAGTACTCCTGATGCTCCCTCAACATATAGGCAATTGTTTCCTGAAGTCTGCAAAAGAAGAATGTGCACAATATACCAATCCATCAGCTTAAAAAAAATTATTAACAGCAATTCGTCATAAAGAAGGTATTGAACATACTATGTCTTGTATGTCTGTGAATGGAATGTCAAGCAATGATAATGAGCTCTGAAGAACGTCAATAATCGCAAGATGAGACCTTCCCCTCTGCCTGCAAGCAGATTCTAAATAATTGATATGAAGAATCATACAATAATTTGTATTTCGATAATGTTAATACCTTAGATCATCACATGGAAGAAAGCTCACCTGTAGCTGCAAGCAATCAGGGTCTTCTGTTTGTCGCTCTGGATAACTTCATAAGAGTTCATACCGAAAAACCATAATGGCCTAGCAAACTCAGCATTTAACGGATAAAGAGGCAGGACCTCATTTGTAGATTCAATCTATTGAATCATGAAGCACATAAAAGATACAATTCAGTTCCTTTCCAACTACATCATTGATAATGCTATGACTGTATTAAGTGGCAGTTGAAAGAGTTCACATATGTTACAATGATTCAATCACCTGTAGAAAACCTACAACTAAAATAATTTCTCCTCATTTATAATTTTCACGGAGTGACATCCAAAAGCCACACTATTTGACTAATGCAGTCTGAGTCTAGATGGAGTTTGATACAGAAATTAAGGAGATCAACCAAAATTATGGTATAAATCACCATGTGGAAAACCTGCTTTGGAATGGTTACCATGAGGAATGGTCGCTATGAAAGATCTTCAATGACATGAAGCACCTAGAATTCCTAGACTATTCAAAGTCGATAAGCATGAATTGCAATGGCCCAGGGTTAAGATCTTACCCACTTATAGAGATTCCAAAATCCATTCTGTTTATCTGTAATGAAAAATAGTTCACCTGCATGTGTTCAAAGCACAATGTGATGTCTGGCACAATCTCAAGCCACTTCACTATGAAATTTCTTTCTACGTTTTCACTGAGACATTACATGTCCACAACTTCTAATGTAAAATAGCTTTAGCATGCCCGACTCAATCATCCAAGCAGAGTGAGAAGGAAGAAAATTTGCAAAAATGTTGGATATAGATCACCTCACGAGTAAGGAGAGACATACCAGATGAATCCATGTACATATCATGGATACTACATGATTAAGGGACATTATAATATGAAAATACCAATAGAAAAAACTGTAGTGTCATTTTTTTAAACTCATTAAAGACCAACATGCTCAGATCATCATGAAAGCAACATAATAAAACAAATTCATCAAGGTGACCCCTTATTCGTTATTCAGGCAGATAAGCTAGAATTGGGAATAAGCCATTTACATTTGACGATTATTTTCGGGGATTAGGCTCCTCTTTTGTTCATTCACAACACAGTAATACTAGCTTTTACATTTCTTTAGCATCAAAGAACATCCGGTGACAAATGGACTTAAACCATTGAATGAGAAATCAATTTGCACCATTCAGTAATTTTAATCTGAGCCAAAAGACAGAAGTACCTTTTGGAGACCATTTAGGCTCAGTTGGTGACTCAACATGTTTAGGATCACGACCAGCAACACGGACATGCTTATAAATATCTCTGCATGGAAGTATTAAGAAAATCAACAAGACAGGGCAATGATGTGAATAAAGCACATTAATAAATTATAAGGAAAGGTTACGAGTGTGTCTTAAGAATCACAAGGAAGAGTTGATCAGACTAAGCCAACCGGAAAATGCAAAGAGTGCAATAAGTAATGTATCACGGTTGAAATTCACTTGGCTCATACACGCCAATAGCCAAACATTGTTCAAGGCTAAGGTAACAAGTTCAATGTGCAGCATGGTTACAGATGGAAATTACAGTCACTTCTTTGTATTAAAACACATGGAAATTATGTGATAGGAAATGCACTAGGGTCTCTGTACATCAACACTATCCAAAAATGGATAGTGTCTTAAAATTTATTGAAATAATCTGAAGTTTTCTTACACTACATATATGAACTACTAAAACAGTGCACATAAGGTCACATTGGAATAACAGGTTTAAGGGGACTCTCATATTAGCATTTATTTGTTTAAACAACCCATGTCTGTCAAACAAGTGAAAGGATTGTTGCCACTAAGTCAAAAGTAAATTTGAAATTCAAGAATGTAAGCAACAATGGCTTTGTTAATGGACATCAATCTCCATACCCGGCCTCCGAGATGTACCCAACCCAGAGCTCCGCTTTGTCCCATGGCATATTGGGATGACCCCACTCGATCCATGCTATCTTTTCACCCTTTGGATCCATCCGTGGAAAAGCATAGAAATCATTGCCGCTGATTAATACTTTGGGCTCTAAATTGCACCCAAAAAAAAAAAAAAAAACAAAACAAAATAGAAATCAGTAAGTTTCTGGTACTGTAGTGAACAAATTAACGTAGCAACCAACTAATCTGGCACTTCCAGCAATCATTTACCTTGTATATCCTTCTCACCAAGGCCAAAAGCTACAACCATAGTGGTTGGATTCAAACTGTCCTCACGCCGATCTATATCCATGTAAAAGCAATTGGGTAAGCGTCTGTCTTATAGTCTCTGACAAATAATCAATAAAATAAGCACCTGCAAAGAGTGACATACCTTCCCTTACGGTGACATAACGGCCAAATCTACTATCGAAAACTCCATCTGCATAACAAACTGAAGGCCCACCATAGTCTGGAGTAATTGGCAATGGAGGAGAATCTGTAGGAGATACAGAGTACAACAACAGAGAACCATTGATGCTTATTGATGAACGGCATACTGCTCCATAAAAAATTCGATAAAACACAAGGCTTCATTAAGCGAAACATAAAAACCACAACATGTCATTGCAAGTATGCTTCTGTAGGAGTCACCGCTCACAATAACTGTATTCTATAGACTAAGGAGAAATGAAACAAGAAAGGAACTTTACCACATCATTTCTAAAGTGGCATATTTATGCTTCAACTTCTTTTATTTTCCCCCTCCAATCGTATCTCAACATGTCTACCATCAATTAAGGTCTAAGCATAGAGCTTCCAATCCATGCATAAACTTAATGAAGAGACTGAAAACTACAATTGAAAATTCCACCCTTGACCGTGCATTACAGCCACTGCTGAGCTTACTTTTTAGTTGTAAGGACTGCTTGTACAGCCTCTGATCCTTGTAATTCGAGAAAACAAGAGTATCCCCCAAAATGCTAAAAGCACCACCACCATATTCCTGACACAGGGTCCTCACTGCAAACTCTTTCGGCGTGACGTCAACAGGTTCCTCTCCTGGTTTTTCCGGTTCTTTCACAAGAACAGAGCGTCTAATAATCAACATAACCATCCATAAGTCAGTACACTACTGAAAAATCTCGAGACTCATTCGCATGACAAAACCATAATAATAACAACCCGACAATCGTTTCACATCCACGAAAGCATCATTCCAGCACCAATTCACAATACCCAGAAAATGAATATTGCCCGAACGCTCAGTTTAATATGTTTATTCTTTATATCACGAAAAATGGTAAGTGGAGTTACGTACCCCGATTCACTAGGACGGGACTCGAGCCAGAGGAGGCGGCCGTCGCCGTCGACGGAGATGCCATCGAGCCTCTTGGAGGCGCCGCAGACGACGTCGGCGGTGATGGGGGACTTCCAAGAGCCGTACGGAGCTGTGACTCTCTCAGTCTTGGCTGCTGTTTCAGAGGATGACAGTGAAGAAGCCATGGCCTTGTACTTCCTGAGATGCGGTTTGATCGACGACAACGACGACCGGGCGACGAGGACTCGAGCGAGAGGACTGAAGTTGGACTTAGGGAAGGAAAGAGGAAAGCCGCGAGCGACGGTGGCTATGGCTGCGGAAGCCATTTCGTCCGGTATATAACGACGCGGTCGTTAACGTCTTGAAGAGCCATGGTTTCTCTCAATCCCAGATTTCGCGTATGATTGGGAAGGGGCCTCACCTGCTTTTGACGAATCCTGAGAGGACCCTTTTGCCCAAATTGAAGTATCTGAGCTCTGTCGGGTTTTCCGTCTCTGACCTGGCGAATCTGATCTCTGCTTCACCCTACTTATTGAATAGGAGCTTAGAGAAGCACCTCATCCCCACTTTCGGTAGGCTTCGGGACTTTCTTGGGTCCGATAAGAATGCCGTTGCAGCTATTGGACGCAGTCCAAGAATATTGTTCAAAGGTTTCGAGGCTACAGTTGATCCTTTCGTCAAGATTTTGAGAGATAATGGAGTGCGTGAATCAAGCATTATGTGGTTAGTTAAGTGTCATTCTAGGACGATGATACATTGGTACGATCGCCTCGAGGAAACGGTGGAGAAAACCAAGAGGATGGGCTTTGATGATCCTTCCGCGGCAAAGTTCACTGTGGCTATGTTAGCGGTCATGACGATGAGTGAATCGAAGTGGGAGAGGAAATTCGATGCTTACAGCAGGTGGGGTTGGCCTAGAGATGATGCCATGAGTGCTTTTGTGAAGTGTCCTCGGTGCATGACCATGTCCGAGGAAAAAATAATGGCAGTGTTTTGGTTGTGGAAAATATTATATCATATCACTGTTTTGAAAATATATTAAAGAAAACAGCACACACTAACTAATTATGTAATAAATTTTTGTTAACTAGTGTCGATGTGGCTCCACCATGTGATAGTCATGTTCAGTGTCCCAGAAAAAATCCCACGAATTAATGTCGTTTAGAGTAATTAATATACCTTAGTTTGGCTCATATCTTATTAAGTTTAAGATTTTGAGTGAAGCTGATTTAGCTTAATGTTGACTGACTATGAAGACGGAAAAAGAAGGCAAAAACTGCTGCCTTCTCATGCAATTTCTGAACCAGTATGCAGTGCTCCGTTGCTGCTCTAGTACTCTCCCCTAGCGGATGCAAAAATAATTCAGCAAAGCTAACGTAACCTTGAGGTGGCATCACTGTTAAAGTTGATAGGAACTACCTTTAATTTATTATAAACAACATTATCATTTATGTATGATTAACCATTAAGAAATGAAAACCTTCCGAGCATAGATAGGGACATGATCAACCAGTCCAAAAGCAATCCTCTCACTGGAATTCTTGTCGCCCAGTCTGGTAGATCAAACCAAACTCAGGAAGCGAAAGACCATGCCTTCTTCACTGTCATACTCGGAAACAACAGCTAAGAGTGAGAGAGTCACAGCTCCGTATGGCTCCTGGAAGTCCCCCATCACCGCCGACATCGTCTCCGGCACCTCCAAAAGGCTTGGTGGCATCTCCATCGATGGTGACGGTTACCTCATCTGGCTCGAGTCCCGTCCTCATGAATCAGGGTACATAACTATGCATACCATATATTTTTAATAAGAACAACACACTAATTAAACCAAGTATTCGGGCAGTATTGAGTTTCTGGGTCTCGTGAATTGGTGCTGGAATGATGCTTCCATAAATGTGTAACGATTGTCAGGTTGTAATTTTTACGGTTTTGTCAGATGAATGAGTCTCGAGAATTGTCAGGAGTGTACTGACATATGGATGGTTATACTGGCTATTAGACGCTCTGTTCTTGTGAAAGAACCGGAAAAACCGGGAGATGAACCTGTTGACATTACGCCGAAAGATTTTGCAGTGAGGACGGTGTGTCAGGACTATGGTGGTGGTGCTTTTAGCATTTCGGGAGATACCCTTGTTTTCTCGAATTACAAGGATCAAAGGCTGTACAAACAGTCCTTGCACCTAAAAGGTAAGCTCAGTAGTTGTTGTAATGCTTGTTGAAGGTCTGCTTCCTGTGGGAATTTATATTGAAGCCTTCAGTCTCTTCATAAAGAAGTTTACACGTGGATTTGGTAGCTCCATGCTTAGATCTTAAAAGATGGGAGATATGTTGAGATACGATTGGAGAGGATAAAGAACTGAACTTGAAGCAGAGAATATGCCTCCTTAGAAATGTTGCGATGAAGTTCCTTTCCCATTTAATTTATCCATAGTCTGTATCATACAGTTTTACTTAACTTCTGGTAAGCGGTGACTCTGAGGGAAGCATACTTGCAATGAAATGTTGTGGCTTGGAATTGACAAAACCACTTGGATTTCCTCATTCAAGTTTTGCTTACCGAAGCCTTGTGTTTTATCGAAGTTTTTATGGAGCAATATGCCACTCGTCAATAAGCATCACAATACTCTGGTTATATACTTTGTTTATCCTACAGAATCTCCTCCATTGCCAATTACTCCAGACTATGGGTGGCCTTCAGTTTGTTATGCCGATGGAGTTTTCGATTGTAGATTTGGCCGTTATGTCACTGTAAGGGAAGGTAAGTCACTCATTTCAGGAGCTTATTTTGTTATTCGTACTTATTGGGGACTATAAGACAGGCACTTTCCTGATTGGAAATAGATCGGCATGAGAACAGTTTGAATCCAACCACTACGGTTGTAGCTGTTTGGCCTTGGCAAGAAGGATATCCAAGGTAACTAATTGTCGGATGTGCCACATTAGTTGCTTGCTGCATTAATTTGTTCACTACAGTACCACAAACTTACTGATTTCTGTGACGGCCCGAGCAGCGGTGCGCCACACGGGGAGGAGGGATGGCAGTGCGTCCGCGCCTCGGTCCCTGGACATGCGCAAGGAATGGGTCTTCTCCCTCTTGTCCCACATCGCTTAGAGAGGGAGTCCAGGGCCAGTTTATAATGGCTTGGGCCTCTTAATTTTTGTGATGTGTTTTAAAGCCGTGAGGACTCAGTGTCTAAAGCGGACAATATCACACAATGGGCCCGGGTCGTTACAATTTCCTTTTTTCTTTTTCCATCCATTGTTTTTTTTTTTTTTTTATCGCCTGAAATCTAGAGCCCAAAGTATTAATCAGTGGCGATGATTTCTATGCTTTTCCACGGATCGATCCAAAGGGTGAAAAGATAGCATGGATCGAGTGGGGTCATCCCAATATGCCATGGGACAAAGCAAAGCTCTGGGTTGGGTACATCTCGGAGGCTGGGTATGGAGACTGATGTTCTTTTTGATCGGTTAACCTGCTCATGTCCATTAAAAAAGCTATTATTGTCACTTACAGTGTTGCAACAACTCTCACTTTTACAACAGACGTTTCAATGTGACCTTAGGTGCACTGTCATAGTACTTTGTATATGTAGTTTGAGAATACTCTAGAACTTATCAAGGAATGCCAGGTAAAATAGAGTTTAGGTTTAGAGACCCTGGTGCAGTGCCTAACAGGTAATTTTCTTATATTATCATACATAGAACTGACCGTAATCACCATCTGCAACCGTGTTGTGGAGATTTGAGTGGTCGCAAAACCTTCCATCTCATGCAGCACATTAAACTTCTCACCTTAGCCTAGAACAACCTGGCCACTGGCAAGTGTGAGCCGAGCGAGTTGCGACTTGTAATACAGCACTTGTTGCACTCTTTGCATTTTCCGGTCAGCTTAATCTGATCAACTCTTTATTGCTACTATTAAGACACATATGTAACCTTTCCTCATAATTTATCTGTGCGCTATACGCACATCAATTATCGCATTGATTGTCTCAGTACTTCTTTGCAGAGATATTTATAAGCGTGTCTGTGTTGCTGGTCATGATCCTAAACGTGTTGAGTCACCAACTGAACCTAAATGGTCTCCAGAAGGTATTTCTATTTTTTAGTTGCCGATTTCAATTTCGGAATTGCTGCTAAATTGATTTCTCATTCAATTATACAAGTTCGTTTGTCACCTGATGTTATTAAATGCTGAAGAAATGCAAGGCTGTAATATTGCTGTGATGTGAATGAACATGAAAGGAGCCTGACCCCCCAAAATAATCATCGAATTGTTAATTGGCCTATTCCGGATTTTAGTTGATCTGCCTGAATATTAGGGTCATCCTGGTTAGTTTTTTTTGTTTTATTTTGTTGCTGTCAGGATGATCTGAGTATATTGTTCTTATTTTTACGTCTTGAAAGGATGTTCTCCAGTCTTTTTATCGGTATTTCCATGTTATAATGTCCCTCAAACATGCATAGTCTACGGTATGCATCTGGTTTTATCTGGTATGTCTCTGCTTTATGGTAAGGTGATTTATTTCTTTCAATTTCACGAATTTTCTTCCTTTTTCGCTCTGCTCGGATGATTGAGTTCGGGGGCATGCGAAAGCTATTTTACAGAAGTTGTGGGTATTTAAATATTTCATGGAAAACACAAGATGAAATGTCAAAGATATTACATTGTGCTTTGAACACATGCAGGTGAACTTTTTTTAATTACTGATAGACAGAATGGATTTTGGAATCTCTATAAGTGGGCGAGTACGTGTTATCTTAACCCTGGTCTGTCGGCATTCATGCTCATCGAATTTGAAAAGTCTAGATTTTTTAGGTGCTTCATGTCATTAAAGATCTTTCATAGCAACCATGCCTTATTGTAGCCATTCCAAAGTGGGTTTTTAAAATGCTGATTTATACTGGAAATTTTGTTGATCTCTTTAATTTCTATATCAAACTCCATAAGAATTCTGACGGCACGTGAAAACTATAAATGAGGAGACATTATTATAGTCATAGGTTTTCTGCAGGTGACTCTGCCATTATTACATATTTGAGCTTTAAAACTGCCACTTGTACGCTAATAGCTTCATCGATCATGGTGTTGGAAAGGAACCGATTTATATATTTGACGTGCTTCACGATTCAACAGATTGAATCTGCAGATGAGGTCCTGCCTCTTTATCCATTAAATGCTGAGTTTGCAAGGCCATTATGGGTTTTTGGTATGAACTCTTCTGAGGTCATTCAGAGCGATGAACAGAAAACCCCGATTGCTTGCAGCTACAGGTGAGCTTTTTCCATGTGATGATCGAACGTGTTAACATTATCCTTATAGCAAATTGTTGTATGATTTCTCATATAAATTTATTTAAAATCTGCACACAGGCAGAGGGGAAGTCTCGTCTTGCTATTATTGATGTTCTTCAGAGCACATTATTGTCGCTCAACATTCCATTCACAGACATACAAGACATAGTATGTTCAATACCTTCTTTATGATGAGTTGCTGTAACTATTTTTCAAGCTGATGGTTGGGTAAATTGTGTGCATTCTGCTTTTGCAGACTTCAGGTAGTAATTGCCTTTATGTCAAGGGAGCATCAGTAGTACTTCCAACATCTGTGGCTAATGTGCTTGCAATACTTAACTTTACTAATCTCCTCATATTTGATGAAGTGTGGACAGTGCTGCAGCAATTGGCATTTCCCATTGTTGTTATGATTTTCTTTTGTTTATGGTCTGCAGGACTTTCAATGACGAAAAGTCAGAAGTCATTGATTTTCAAATAATATGGTCATCTTCACCAGACAGTCTGAAATACAATTCTTATTTTAGCTTGCCAGAGCTGATTGAATTTCCAACCGAAGTTCCTGGTCAAAATGCTTATGCATACTTTTATCCTCCATCTAATCATTTTTATCAAGCTAGTCAAGAAGAAAAGCCTCCACTGTTGTTAAAAAGCCATGGTACTCGAATAATTGCAACTCAGATCTTGTCATACTCGAATTTACCTTGCCAACTCTGTATTCTTTGGTGGGAAATTCGTGCCACCAATGTTTTCGTATAGAGCCACTTATGAATAAGTGTTTATGTAATCATACTTAAAATTGCACAGGAGGGCCTACGCATGAAACAAGAGGGATTTCAAACCTGAGTATTCAGTACTGGACTAGCAGAGGATGGGCCTTCGTGGATGTCAATTACGTTGGAAGCACTGGTTTGTCTCTAAAAGAAAAGTTTCTGTTTCATATCTTTCTCTTGATTTCTGCAAAACCTGTTTTCCGACTTTGGTTGGTAATGAAGCACCATTGCTATTTCAGCAGCGCTATGCATTATTCTCACCAATCCTTCATGGAGTTTAGTTAACATAAATGGCTGCAAACATCGCTAGTTTTGGCCCATCATTTGACTGATCTGTTTCATTGCTACTGAAAAATGTCATAAAATTTTTGTTCAAGGTTATGGCAGAGAATTCAGAGAGCGGCTATTGGGTTGCTGGGGTATAGTTGATGTTGATGACTGTTGTAGTTGTGCTAAATTTTTGGTAGGTGACTTTCAGTTAGTGCTCATTGGGTAGTGGAATACTACAACTATTTCAATATGGTGAAGTTGCTTTTATCATCCAGGTGGAAAGTGGAAAAGTGGATGGCAATCGTCTATGCATCACTAGAGTCTCTGCTGGTGGG
Organism: Rutidosis leptorrhynchoides; assembly: GCF_046630445.1. Taxonomy (NCBI): domain Eukaryota; kingdom Viridiplantae; phylum Streptophyta; class Magnoliopsida; order Asterales; family Asteraceae; genus Rutidosis; species Rutidosis leptorrhynchoides. The sequence goes on along the minus strand of NW_027266444.1, from coordinate 39,829 downwards.
TATACAATCTTAGCAGCCCTAGCATTTAGAGAAACTTTCAGAGCTGGAGCATCACTCTATGGTGTGAGTTCATTTACTTTGTAGTCAGTTTCAGAAGAGTTAAATTCACCATTTGGCGCCAATGTGGGGAAACTGGCTTATTTCTGGGGCACCAGAGGGAGTTCATTCTTATCTTACCCTGACCAAGCCTACAAACATCTGAAAGAGCTATGGACTATATAACATAATCATCCATCATTTCTAGGGACTCTCTTGTTGCTGGTGAATGATATAAAGCATCTTCATTGTGCCATGCTATTAAATGGATCTCCTGGAAAGTCTACTGGCAAGAGCTGGCTGTTAAGAACATTATGATCTCCAAAAAGCGGATTATGTTGATCTTGTGAGGCGCATCACCTCCAGAGTACAGTCATGGACTCATCGTTTTCTTTCTTATGCTGGCCACCTTCAACTAATCAAGTCAATCCTCCATTGCCAGTCAAGCCTACTGGGCAAGTGTCTTTATCATTCCTATAGCTATGCTGGACCAGATAGAGCTTATTCTTAGACAATTTCTTTGAAAGGGACTTGAGTTGGGCAGAGAGGGTGTAAAAATCTCATGGGAAGATGTTTACCTTCCTAAATGGAGGGAGGTCTAGGTATCTGGAGATTGCGTGAGTGCAATAAGACGGCTATGCTCAAACATAAGTGAAATTTATTTTCAGATAAGAAGTGGTTATGATGCAAGTGGGTCCACTCGATCTTCTTAAAAACTAGGAACTTCTGGTTGTAAAAATGCCGACCTGTTGCTCTTGGACTTGGAAGAAAATTCTACAACTCAGGACAGAAGTTCGCTTCGATTCCACTGAGGATAGGCGATGGCTTATTAGTGTCACTCTGATTTAATAATTGGTATCCTAGGAATCCTTTGAATTTATTTTTCACGGATTCCCTCATCTATAGCTCCGGTCTCTCTAGGCAGGCTTTGGTTGCTGATCTCTTCTTTGAGGATGGACGGGCTATCAGATCAGAGATTGAGTGTTGGGGTTCACCACTTCCCTCCTTGTTTGGAATCCAAGATCGATTCTATTGGAGAGAGAACTCGACGGGCTTGTTCTCGGTGGCCTCGGCTTGGGAATCCATAAGGTGAAAGAAGGCTAGAGTCAATTGGCATTGTTTCATTTGGGGTAATGTCATCCTGCCTCGATACCAACTGAACCTGTAGCTCATCACAAAGCTACACAGTCTCTTCTCATGTCTTATGGTAGGATTGATGCTGCTTCTTGCCCTTTTGCAACGAGGTGCCTGACTCTATTGATCATCTCTTTTTTGGATGCCGCATTACTCGAGTATTGCCTTCTTTTGGGCTACTAGATGCAATCTTCCCTGGACCAACAAGACTTGGGAGGAGACTCTTAGTTGGGTCATTACCTTGCTCTCCGGCAAGGAGTTTTACAAATGTGTTGCCTGTTTCTCCTTTGGGGCGCTTTGTCATATCATCTGGAAGAACATAACAATATTCTTTTCAGGGGAGCCGCTGTCTATTTTGGCCATGAAGAAGCATCTCCTCAAGGTTGTCAAAGATAGGGCTCTTACCTTCAAGAATGTTGAGAACTCTGCCAGAAACAGGAGGATGCAACGCTCGTGAGATGTGGACCCCATTATCTTCTCTTCCACTAATTGTAGTCCGATTGGGTAGGCATCTCGTTGGTTGTTAGGTTGCTTTTGCTAGGCATTGTTTGCCATTGGCCTTCTGCTTTTTCCGCAGCTTCCTTACACTCATAATGAGCATGTTCATATTGAGTGCAAGTTTTGGAGCCGTGTTGTTTGTACAATTTGATCTCCCCAATATATTGCTTACTTTTACCCAAAATATATATATATATATATATATATATATATATATATTTATTTATTGTAAGGCATATTTTCTTGACAGTAAACTGTGCATCAGTCGTAGTTGTTGTTTACTCGGAAGTCGGGATACTTAAATTTCCCCATTTTTTTGTGCATCTGGATTTTTATTTACAAACTCATCATTATATTATAATTTGAATTGTCACAATGTTATAAAGAGATGTTTTTCTATCGGTTATTTTGATGAACAGGTTGCTAATTTGAACATGTTGAAAGCATAAACACACAAATTTGAATCTCATTACCTTGACAATTTTGTTGGTAATTTAGATGAGCTTTCGTGTGTGGTTCATCTCTACTCAGATAAGTCCCTTACACTGATCCTCCATATGTTGCACTACAGTATCTGAGAAGGATTGCTACGAGAGGTCGCCCATAAATTCTGTCGAGAGATTTTCTTGCCCCATAATTCTATTTCAAGGGTTGGAAGACAAGGTACGCAAGCCATACTCTTTTCAATGGTTCCCTGCCCCTCTCTGTTGCTCCCCAAGAATTTGAAAAGTAAAGAAAGAAAGGAGAGGAGATAAGAAGTCCAGTGTCAAAACGAGGGTCCTCCTTTAATTTCCTAATGTATAAAGTAGTGTCAGATGAGTTTGACAATCTCTTTTCGATTGGTAAGTAATTGGTCATCGGTGGCCTTCAGATTGTTCATCACATCTCTGGCATTTCAACAACTTTGCTGCTCGGCAGTTTGGCAATTATCTAATATCGACTACCTCTTGCAGGTGCTACCGCCAGATCAAGTACGAAGGTGAGCAGCATGGTTGTCGCAAGGTATTGACATAAGCAAAAGTCATTTGTCGTGTGTGCAACGCAGGAAATTGACATGCAATGTTACGCAGGCTGAAAGTATAAAATTCACTTTGGAACAACAAATGCTGTTTTTTGCACGTTTGGTAGGACGCTTTGATGTTACCGATGAGATCACACCAATCAAAATCGATAACCTTGACTGAGCTTGTCTCATGAAGGTAGTGATCTCTCCTCTATTTTAGTAATTTATTGGCATCTGAGAGGAGGATTGAAACCTTGCTTTCTACTGTCTGCAATTGTTAATCACAAGATGCTGTGCTGCGCATGACTTTGGAATGTCCATGCGCATCATTTTATGTCCATCATGCTTTCATAAATGGCCAGATTGCGAGTATGAGAACTGGCTTCATTATTAAATCGCGTCAATTGCCCATTATGCTTAAATATGATGGTCGATTTTGCATGACGTTCTATTTTTCACTAAGCACAAATCGAGTTCACTTTTGTTATTGCAGAAAGGGCTACTGGCACCAGCAGACGCAACAAGTCCGTTTCCTTTGCGGTGCCCAACTTTGTATCACCCGTTTGGGATACTGCACCAGATGCAGTATTGATCTGTAGTTAGATTCGGAAGCTGGTGAAAAAGAAAAAAAGAAACGCAAAGTGAAATCTGAACTTTGAAGTAGGAGTTTCAATATAGTTGGCGTTGTAACTTTGGTGTGTCATAAGACCATTTTATTTTGGATTTCGGTACCCATTATAACAAAGGGGGCGAAACTTCCATTTGGGTCATTCCAAACAAGATCAACTTTAGGGCCCTAGCCTGTCTGGGGTGCCGAACGATGATACCCTGATTGCGTTGCTCCTCGGAGTCTCTTCACCTTTTGTCGTTGGTGGTCTAGGTTGAGGTTTGGTGTCTTAGGCATTGTTTGGTAACTATCCAAACAGTGTCTGATTCTGATTTTTTGTTCCCAGAATCAATTTAGGATGAGAATTGCGTTTGGTAAAATTTTTGTTCCCAATTTGTTCCCAAGAAGAGATTGGGAAGAGAATCAAGAATAAAGGAAAAAAAAAAAAGTTGATTCTTGTTCCGGGAACAAAATTGAGAATCAAAAATCTTATTTTTCTATTTTCTTCTTCTTCATCGATCGCCATCCCGCGACCACCGCCCACCGCCGTCCACCGCCGCCTGCCGCCATCTGCCATCACCGGTTGCCACCATATGCCGTCGCCGGTCGCCAGCAACTAGTCTGGCGAGCTCGCCAAAGGCTTGCTAGGCCAAGGCGAGGTCTCGCGAGCTTGTCGGAGGCTCGCCCAGCCACTGGCAAGGCTCTGGCTCCCCAGATTTGGTGAGGCCGAGCCTTGCCGATGGCCAGGCGGGTCTCGCCCAGCCCTACCGGTGGCTAGGCAGGTCTCACCCAGCCCCGACGAGGCTCGCCCAGCCCTGCCAATGGCGAGGTAGGCCTCACCTAGCTGCGGGCAAAGCTCGGCCGACGAGGGTCGGCAACGCTCCGATGAGGTTGCCAACCCTTGTCTAGCGACTGGCTTGAAGAAGAAGAAGGATAAGAGAAAAAAAGAAAAAAAAAGGAAAAAATTATAAAAATTATTTAAAAATTAAAAGAAATTGATTTGGATCATAATCAATGAACACGGTTAATTCTATTCCAGAATCAGAAATTTTGGACAGTTACCAAACGCATTATTTTACTCAGAATCAGTTTCAAGAAAAAAAGTAAAAAATAATAATTTCTTATTAGAATATATTCCTGGGAAAAGAATCGTTACTAGCCTTGTGCGGCCCTCTCTTGCCTCTTCTTTTCCTTTTGCCTGTTGTTTAGGCTGTTCTTCGCTTTGATCCCATCCGGCTCTCTTCCACTCACTCTGACTTGTTATCTTGTTGAGTGTAAGTTTTGTGGCACCAGATCTTTTGTAATTGTTGGTTCAAAGCTCAATACATTATTACTTCTCACCAAAAAAAAAAAAGGATCAACTTCACATATCATCAAACATATAATATTCTTGTGAAGATTTTGGTTGTTTCAATATCGTGATGTGTCTTGATGTTTGAGTTTTTGGTATCCTGCTTCTTGTCCTTTATCACCCGGCATGTATAAGCTCAGCTTCAACAGAAAGCAAGAGCTTCAACTTGTAATTTCTAGACGAACAAAGACTTTGTCAAGTTAGACGGCTGATCTGTAGTAATCTTTATGGTGGGTTTTTCTTTCCCTTTTCCAGTTCGGGTGGAAGCATGGAAATATAAAGAAATCAGCGCGAGATTTATGATAGATTGCGTGAAGTCAAGAATAAAGACCGTTATGTAAAGACCTTACTGAATGCTAGCAGAACATATTAAAAGGAAAATATTATGGGCACCTAGAAAAATTTCTTCTCCATCAAATGCTTTGATTGTCGTGGAGCAAATAGGCGCGACGGTTTTTGAATAGTAAAACATTAGTTATAAGTAAAGCACATTGTAAGCAAGCCACGGAAAAACAAAGTGAGCTTTAGATTTATGTTGGGCTGCGTGAACTCAAGAACGAAAACCTTATTAAATACTAGCAGGCACACAGAAAGGAAAAGATTGTGGACAATGCCCACTGGGCATCTATAAAGATTTCTTCTCTACTAAATGCTTAGATTGTGTGTTGAGGACGTAAGAATCAGATTGGATGATAGTATTGGGAGAACATTGACTGGTACGAGACACATCCCAAAATTGAAGAAAAGACCGATTTCCTCAGTTGCCTTTGAATCAGTTGAGTGTTGGTTTACTTTTTTCTTTTTTTGGTCGGTTAGTGTTGGTTTACTTTATATGGTGAAGTTTTGAGGGCTACTTGAGGAGTCCTACTGGTAGTGGCTTGTATGAGTTCTAAGATGAGATAATTATATTTGCCGTTAAGACGGTAGATGCATTTGGTTGAGATTTGAATTGTGGTATATGGGTTTAGGACACATGTAAGAGAAGCTTGAAGGTTTTGACTAAGAGAAATGTGTTCTTTGGTCATATGACTAAGAAACTGATTCAATACATATATTATGATTCAAGCAAACAACAAACAAAGCCGTCACATCCCGAAATTTGACCCCGTTTCGAATATATGAAATAGTTATTTCGTCGACACGCTTATGGTTAATTTACTCGGAACTGATCACTCACGAGTTAATTAATCTATTAGGTGATGCCGTTAATGGATATAAATGCAACATACTAGAGAATTCGATCGGAATCAATTGCTTGACATATCAATATAAATCGATTAGCAAACAGATATAGGTCGATTCAATGGAATCATGTAATTGAATTGCGGGTGGTGCCGCATAATTACGATATTCATGTTGAAAGATAATAAATCGATTTTCTATCGATATTATACTCGGGACACGTAATTAAACCCTTGCAATTTTATGACAACCGAGAGTCGTCTACGATTCGGAGATAAACAAACGTGGATCGAAAATTATCAACCATGGGTCGAACGCATTAAAATCCCTAAAAGCTACTCAATATGTTAGGTTGTACTAAAATCGACGAGTCCGGAATTTTGTGGAAAAGTGGTCTTCGGACAAAAAGAAAAGAATAAGGAAATTTGGATGGGTTGATTAATTGGTTTTTTCTACCCCTAAAATGACCTTGTTGGTGAGGAAATAGAGGAAAAATGGCCATTGGAGGGCCACTTGACCTTTGGGCATGAAGACTTTGGGATACAAGTGATGATGGGCATGATATATTTCCCTAACTCTCGTTGGTTGAACCATTGACTTGTTGTTCTCTCCCTCTCTCCCACTCTCCCATCTCTCTCTCTCCCTTCTTTCTTGCGTGCAACGCCCCTCCAGCAGAGACCAACCCCATTTTCCCTCAGCTTCTTCTTCTTCATTTCCACTCCCCTCACGCCTGCATCATCTCCATCCCTTCCCTTCCACTTCTGCCAACAGCCGCACCGCCCAGCAGCCCTCCACCTTCACACCATCTTCATTTCTTCACCACACAGCCACCTCCACCACATCATTTCCCCCCATCATCTCCCCATCCCACATCGCCCAGCATCATCCCATCATCCCACCCACGTCACCTTCACCGACAGCTCCTCACGCCAGCATCACCTTCAATCTCCTCATTTCCTTGCATTGTTTTTGTTGCCGCAAACTTCACACCACCGCCGGGACTCCAGCAACTTCACCACCACACCACAGCCGCTGCCACCAGCTCTGTCCAGCTGCCTCACCACCGTCAATTCTAGCTCGGCCCCCCATCCAGCCACCTCCATCCAACCAGCCCTTGGCCGAGAGCCTTGTAGGGCCATCTCAGCCTCCGCCAAGCCTCCGTTCGAGACACAGTAATCTCGGGTTTTTGCTGCCGTCGCCGTGAGCCCGCCACCGTCTTAATTCAGTGAGTTAACTCCATAATCATGTTAATTGCGCTTAAGGGGTGTTTAGATTAGTGCTAATTATGGTTAGATTAATACTAAGATGGATTAATATTAATCAAGCATGGTTAGGTTAGTTTATCTTAGTTAGATTAGTTAACCACGGTTAGGTTAGTTAACCTTAGTTAGGTTAGTTGACCAAGGTTGGGTTAGTTAATCATGGTTAGGTTAATTAACCATGGTTAGGTTAATTAAGTTAGATTAGATTAATCAATGGCAGTTTACTGAACACTTTATTGGACACTCGTTGTTTGTCATTTTCGTGGGTTAAAATTTATTATGGTTTTGAGATTGTTTCATTCTTGAAAAGTATTTTAAACATATTTATTTATGACATATATTTTACTCAAGATTTTATGGATTTAAAATAACAAGATTTCAACTTCGTTACATGCAAAGCAAAATCTCGGTTTATGCTGGAACCAGTCACCTTTTAGTGTTTAAGGGATTTTTATCAACTTTTAGGGTTCGATTTTCGAAATAGTCTTTTCACAAAAGTTTTTCATTACATGTTGAAGTTTAACATAGTCGAATTTCAAAGTAAACAGACAAGTTTTGGACCTCAAACCAAGCTGGTTTTGGAAAACAAAATTTCTGGACATGGACACCGTTTTGATAACGGTTTGAACGATTTACTGCTCTTATTCTAGGAAGATCTGGGTCAAAGTGTCATAAAAAGTGTTCGTTTGTCATTTATAAAATATTTAAATTTGAGAATTTTCTGAACTTGTTTGGTTACATTTATGGAATTAATTTTGGAGACGTGCGAGTGGACCTAGTTTCTACTAGTGAGAGCTGGTTATAGTCTTGTATTTGTTCCTGGTCTTGCTTGCTGGAAGATATATATTGTGTGATTTGGTTGATGTTTAGCATACTAAGAACTTATGCATGATATTATGAGATTTGTTGCTCTATGTTGGTACCAATTTCTTATGTCAAAAGATGGTTTTATAAGCTTTCAAATAGAAAAACAATGAGGTGTTGGATTTGGACAACAAAACTTATTTACTCAACAAAACAATGGGGTTTTAAATTAGGTGTGTGCAAAGTTTGGCGGATTAATTTTGAGTATGAGAGCACCTACGAATTTCTTTTCAAAAGTTTTAAAGAAAAAAAAAAGGATTGCCCAAGTTTAGTTTCAAAAAAAGGGTGGTTGGAAAATAAAATAGGAAATAAATGAGGTGTCAGGTTTGGATGTCAAATTTTATTTGATCAATAAAATAAGGAGGTTTTATAGTAGAAGTGTGCAAAGCTTGATGAATTGATTTTGAGTATGTGACCACGTAAGAATTTATTTTGGAATGTTTTGAACAAAAAAAAAAGGGTTGTGAGGTTTATTATATGAAAATGGATTTTGGTGTTCTTGGCTAATGAGAAAGATAATAATGGACTTGAGTGATAGTGTGCTTGTGTGATCACATAAATACTCTGATGCGTTCGAATATGCGGGGTAATAAACCCATCCTAATGTGTATGATTATGTGGGACGATATTTGATTAAGTTCGGATGCCCCCACATTAATAGGATGTCGAGTCGCGGTTGAAGCCGAACCGATGCTCATTTATAGAATGATGTCCTTATGCATATGAGTACGCGGGATAATGCCATACCCGATGGGGGCGGGACAATACTTGGTTACACCAAATGATCACCAACTTTTGTGTTGGCCGTGGCCCAAGGAGTCGTAATAATTAGAACATGCTTGAATGGTTGTGATAGTTTGCGCCTGATTATGAGGTAAAATTGTGTAACATGGTATAATACGTGTCATAACGATTTTACCTTATAATCGGGACCCATGTGAATGTTTGAAGGTTGGAAATTATGTATTCCGATTATTAATTACGCTTGTTGTATCTATAAATGCATATATGACACACTAATATGCACGGACGAGCCGAGGCAATGTGAGTTTGTTTGTGATGCTTGTTTAGGTTGTCTCTGAGCGAATTTGCATCCTAACCAGGATTTAGGATTTTGATTCACTGAGATTTATCTCACCCCATCGTGGTTAACATTTTTCAGCCGTAGCGTGGAGATTTGCTAAGTGCGGATGTGGTGGGCGCGAGATGCAACACTTGATTGGCTAGCCCTACCATTAGTGAAGTAGGTTGACCCTAATCCTTAAGGATTTTGAAAGGGTCAAAAGGAAGTAGCAATAGAAAGACTTATACCATTAAACTTCCTAACGGTAACACTGAATAAATAAATGTGGTTTTCAATAACATTTGTTGTGTTTCTATTATCCCTATGTTTGTTTGTTAGCCGACCGTTTATTTAATTCGCTTCCGCATGCGTTTAATTGAAAGATTTAAAAAAAAAAAAAAAAAAAAAAGATCAACAACACGTCCTCGGACGTCACATTTTTAAGGGATGCGCTCGGGGTTCAGGCGTGACAAAAGCAATCCAAAACAACTGTTAGATAAATCCCAAAGATTGCTAAGTTGATTTACATCAATGATCGCGGACTAAGTTTCTTTCTAGGAAAATCGTCAAATTTTGACCGTGTTCCTTTACTTTATTTTCACAACACATGTCTAATGACGTTGGGAGTTAAGTTCTCAACCTAATTATGATGGTACACTTTTCCCGAGTTTCCTTTCGCTTTTAAGGTCTCCGATTATGAAAGCACAAATATTAGGGCAGCACACGATGCTCGTTTGACTGACCAACAAGACAATCCTTCATGCCTAGATTCAAGGATCAAGTTAGGTTTGAGTGTTTCATTAACTACGTTGAACAAAACTTGTCCAACTTTAGGTGATGGAATGTATTCTTCTCTCATCACCCAAGACCAAACAAAGTGGAGGAAGAAAGACATGGCATGATGTTATGAAGAGAAATCTAAAAGGGTTTCCTCTTGCGATACATCTGATTTTTAATTCAGGCTCATCGAAAGCATGAGTTTTGGCAACCTTGGTAAGTGAAAGAACAGATCGAGAATGGCGTAAGCAACACTGAATCCAATCGGTTGCAAAGCCCTGTATCGTTTCCAGAAGGACCAGCCTCTAGGAACCCCAGAAGTCGTCCGTGTGTCCGTGTACGTGTGCTAGATTTGGGGCTTCATTCATCTCAATCCCAGCATACCCTTGCCATGATCTCATAAGAGTTTCACCCGATAGATATGGGCTCTAATTTCTTCTATCCTTTTGTATTATTAAAGTGCAAAGCGAACAAAGTTGTTGTGGCCTGCTGTTAACAATAGCCCTTTCTGTGATGATAAAAGCGGATTCAAATCATGCTTAGCGAAAGATAGAAGGTCAGCAAAAAGCCATGAAGCTCAAAGGAACCAAAAGTGCACAATTGCAGCTGGAATGTGATGATCAAATCAATTTCAAGAATGAGGGGCGATTCGACCATCATATTCAAGCATGACAGGTAATTGACGCCATTGCATCATTAAGCCAATTCTCATACTTGGAATCTGGCCAAGTATACAAGCAGGATGGACATACAATGATGTGCATGGACAGTCCAAAGTCATGCACCAGCACAACAACACGTGATTAACAATTGCAGACGGTAGAAAGCAAGGTTCCAATTCATCTCTAAGATGCCAATAGATTACTTACAAAAGAAGAGCGATCACTACCTTCACGAGACAAGCTCAATCAAAGTTATCAATTTTGATTGGTGTGATCTCATCGGCAACATCAAATTGTCCTACCAATCGTGCAAAAAACAGCATCTGTTGTTCCAATGTGAATTTGATATTTTCCGCCTGCGAAACATTGCACGTCAATTTCCTGCATTGCACACACAACAAATGACTTCTTTATGTAAGACTCACAAAGAACAATACCTTGCGAAAGCCATGCTGCTCGCCTTCGTATTCCACTAATGCAACAGGCAGACCTTTCTGCTTCAGTGCCTCATAAATTTTGCGAGCCTGATCCGGCGGTACCACCTGCAAGATGTAGCAGATAATTTCCAAAACGCCAGGCATCAAAGTTGTTAGAATGCCAGAGATGTAAAGAGAAATATCTTGAGGCCGTTGATGAAATTTTATATATCAAGTGGAAAGAGAAGTCAAACTTATCTGATGCAATTTCATAAATGAGGAAATTAAAAGACGACCCTAATTTTGACACTGGATTTATTCCCCCTTCTTCATTCTATACTTTTCTCTTGATTTTTGGGGAGTAAAACTAGAGAGGCAGGGGACAATTGGAAAGAGCATGACTTGCGTACCTTGTCTTCCAACCCTTGGAATAGAATTATGGGGCAAGAAAATTTCTCAACAGAATTTATAGGTGATCTCTCGTAATAATCCTTTTCAGATCCTGTAGTGCAATGAATGGATGATTGATACAAACACTTATCTGAGGCGAGATGAAACATGCACCAAAGCTTTTTTGAATTACCAACAAGTTTGTCAAGGTAATGAGATTCAAATTTGTGCGTTTCTGCTCTCAACATGTTCAAATCAGCAACCTGTTCATCAAAATAACCGACGGAAAAATACCCTTTGTCAACATTGTGAAAATTGCATTGAAATCACAGATAATAATGATGAAATTATAAATGAATCTTTAGTCAATGGGAAAATTAAAGTATCCCAAATTCCATGTAAACGCCAACTACGACCAATGCATAGTGCCAAACTGTATGAAAATACACAGTTTGCTAGTTCATAAATCCCTACACTAATGTCCTTAATAGTCAGCTCTTGCCAGTACACTTTCCTGGAGATCCATTTGATAGCAAGACACGATGAAGATGCTATATATCATTCACTAGCTAGAAGAATGTCACCAAGAATGATCGATGATTATGTTATAGGAATTAATCTCCAGAGTCTAGAGCTCTTTCAGATGTTTGTGTGCTTTGTTAGGGTAAGATAAGAACGACCTCCCCCTGGTGGCTCCAGAAAGAAGCCAGTTTCCTGAGATTGGTGCCAAATGGTAAATTTAACTATTCTGAAACTGACCACAAAGTAAATGAACTCACACCATAGAGGGAGGCCCCAGCTTTGAAAGTTTCTCTAAATGCTAGAGCAGCTAAGGTTGTATACCCACCAGCAGAGCCTCCAGTAATGCATAGACGATTGCCATCCGCCTTTCCGCTTTCGACCTGGATGATAAAGCAACTTCACCATACTGAAATAGTTCCAGCATGCTATTACCCAAGGAGCACTAATAGAACTACCAAGTTGAAAGTCACCTACCAAAAATTTAGCACAACTACAACAGTCATCAACATCAACTATACCCCAGCGACCCAATAGCCGCTCTCTGAATTCTCTGCCATAACCTTGAACAAAAATTTTTGTACCATTTTTCAGTAGCAATGAAGAAGATCAATCAAATGATGGACCAAAGCTAGCAATGTTTGCAGCCATTTACATCAATACAACTCCTTGAGGAATTGGCGAGAATAATGCATAGGTCTGTTGAGATAATAATCGTGCTTCATCACAATCCAAAGTTGGAAAAGAGGTTTCGCAGAAATCAACAGAAAGATATGAAGCAGAAAGAGTTCTTGTTTAGAGACAAACCAGTGCTTCCACCGTAATTGACATCCACAAAGGCCCATCCTCTGCTAGTCCAGTACTGAATACTCAGGTTTAAAACTCCTCGTGTTTCACTCGTAGGCCCTCCTGTGCAGTTTTAAGCAAAATTACATAAACGCTTATGAATAACTAGTTCTATACGATTAGGCATTGATGCATGACAATGCTGCTTGAAACAATTAATTGCTCGTTCCTCCTGCCAATTTTTCCCCCTTTATTTATGGTTGGGGGGGGGGGGGGAGTGGTATCAGTTATATTTAGAATTGTCAAAAATACCATTTCTGAAAAACTCAAGTTGTCTAAGAACACACCGATAGCACTTCCCCTCCAATGTATGTGGAAGTAACAGCAATCAGAAGATAAATGGGAGTGAAAAACAGATTGGCAACAAGAGGGAGTGCCAAGATCAGACTTTTGACTTGAACCTCTGATACCATGTTGAATAATCACTTTTGAGAAAGCTTAAATTGTTAAGAAACATGCCATGAATGTATACCAAGCATGTATGTCATTGAGAGTGTCAAGCAATCATTAAAATCCATTGCACAATATATGACTTGAGAAGCGCAAAACTGAATATACCATATCAAATTCATTTTGAAAATGTAAGTGCCCCTAAATTGGTCACATCTTCATTCAGCATCAGTAGTATATACTGACTTGTTTTGTGCATCTATTATATTTAAAATTGATGCCAGTTACTTATATTTAGTCTGAAAAATCACTAATCAATCAAGATTCCATGAAAATAAAGACTTTCTTTGACAGGTAAGGTCAATTTATCATCCTTGTGAATGGAAATTGGCACAAATTTCCCATGAAAGAACATATAGTTGGCAAGGCGAATTGAAATATGACAGGAACTGAGCTGCAATTATTGAAGTACCATGGCTTTTTAACAACAGTGGAGGCTTTTCTTCCTGACTAGCTTGATAAACATGATTAGATGGAGGATAGAAGTATGCATAAGCATTTTGACCAGGAACTTCAGTTGGAAATTCAATCAGCTCTGGCAAGCTGAAATAAGACTGGTACTTCAAACTGTCCGGTGAAGACGACCATATAATTTGAAAATCAATGATTTCTGACTTTTCGTCATTGAAAGTCACCTGCAGACAATAAACAAAAGGAAATTAAAACAACAATGAGAAACACTTATTGCTGCAGCACAGTCCACACTTCACTAAATATGAGGAGATTACTACAGTAAAGTATTGCAAGCACCTTAGCCACAGATGTTGGAAGTACTCCTGATGCTCCCTCAACATATAGGCAATTGTTTCCTGAAGTCTGCAAAAGAAGAATGTGTGCAATATACCAATCCATCAGCTTAAAAAAATTAGTAACGGCAATTTGTCATAAAGAAGGTATCGAACATACTATGTCTTGTATGTCTGTGAATGGAATGTCAAGCAATGATAATGAGCTCTGAAGAACATCAATAATTGCAAGATGAGACCTTCCCCTTTGCCTGCAAGCAGATTCTCAATAATTGATATGAAGAATCATACAATAATTTGTATTTCAATAATGTTAACACCTTAGATCATCACATGGAAGAAAGCTCACCTGTAGCTGCAAGCAATCAGGGTCTTCTGTTTGTCACTCTGGATAACTTCATAAGAGTTCATACCGAAAACCCATAATGGCCTAGCAAACTCAGCATTTAACGGATAAAGAGGCAGGACCTCATTTGTAGATTCAATCTGTTGAATCATGAAGCACATAAAAGATACAATTCAGTTCCTTTCCAACCACATCATTGATAATGCTGTGAGTGTATAAGTAGCAGTTGAAAGAGCTCACATATGTAACAATGATTCAATCACCTGCAGAAAATCTACAGCTAAAATAATTTCCCCTCATTTATAATTTTCACGGTGTGACATCCAAAAGCCATACTATTTGACTGATGCAGTCTGAGTCTGGATGGAGTTTGATACGGAAATTACGGAGATCAACCATAATTACGGTATAAATCACCATGTGGAAAACCTGCTTTGGAATGGTTACCATAAAAAAATGGTTGCTAGGAAAGATCTTCAATGACATGAAGCACCTAGAATATCTAGACTATTCAAAGTCGATAAGCATGAACTGCAATGGCCCAGGGTTAAGATCTTACCCACTTATAGAGATTCCAAAATCCATTCTGTCTATCTGTAATGAAAAATAGTTCACCTGCATGTTTTCAAAGCACAATGTGATGTCTAGCACAATCTCAAGCCACTTTGCTATGAAATTTCTTCCTACATTTTCACTGAGACATTACATGTCCACAACTTCTAATGTAAAATACCTTTAGCATGCCTGACTCAATCATCCAAGCAGAGCGAGAAGGAAGAAAATTCACAAAAATGTTGGATATAGATCACCTCATGAGTAAGCAGAGACATACCAGATGACTCCATATACATATCATGGATAATACATGATTAAGGGACATTATAACATGAAAATACCTATAGAAAAAACTGTAGTGTCATTTTTTTCAACTCGTTAAAAATAAGACCAACATGCTCAGATCATCGTGAAAGCAACATAATAAAAAAAATTCATCAAGGTGACCCTTATTTTTTATTCAGGCAGATCAGCTAGAATTGGGAATAAGCCATTTAGATTTGACGATTATTTTTGGGGATCAGGCTCCTCTTTTGTTCATTCACAACACAGTAAAACTAGATCTTACATTTCTTCAGCATCAAAGAACATCCGGTGACAAATGGACTTGTACCATTGAATGAGAAATCAATTTGCACCATTCAGTAATTTTAATCTGAGCCAAAAGACAGAAGTACCTTTTGGAGACCATTTAGGCTCAGTTGGTGACTCAACATGTTTAGGATCACGACCAGCAACACAGACACGCTTAAAAATATCTCTGCATGGAAGTATTAAGAAAATCAACAAGACAGGGCAATGATGTGAATAAAGTATATTAATAAATTATAAGGAAAGGTTACAAGTGTGTCTTAAGAATCACAAGGAAGAGTTGATCAGACTAAGCCAACCGGAAAATGCAAAGAGTGCAATAAGTAATGTATCACGGTTGAAACTCACTTGGCTCATACACGCCAATAGCCAAACATTGTTCAAGGCTAAGGTAACAAGTTCAATGTGCAGCATGGTTACAAATGGAAATTACAGTCACTTCTTTGAATTAAAACACGTGGAAATTATGTGATAGGAAATGCACTAGGGTCTCTGAACATTAACACTATCCAAAAATGGATAGCGTTCTAAAATTTATTGATAAAGTCTGAAGTTTTCTTACACTACATATATGAACTACTAAAACAGTGCACATAAGGTCACATCGGAATAATAGGTTCAAGGGGACTCTCATATTAGCATTTATTTGTTTAAACTAGGGGTGTGCAACCGAACCAGGTATACCCAGGAACCGGATCGGCCCACCCAAAAAACAAGCTTGGGAACCGGTTCCCATTGAAACCAGTCCGGAAACTAGTTCCCAAAATTCCGTTGCGGTTTAAACTGGTCTAGGAACAGGGTCTGATTGATTACCCACCTAGGAACCGGTTCCCGGACCGGTTTTGGAACCGGTTTGGAAAGCGTTTTTGTAAATATAGGTCCAAAACCCTATTTTTTCTCCTTATTTCTTTTCTTACTCCTGCAATCACCTAGCGTTTTTCCTCTTGGCTCTCTCAAACATGCACGGCACTCCTCCTTCGTCATTCCTCTTCCTCACTTGCTTCCCTCCCTGATTAGCTCCCTCTCGCACCGTTCGATGGATAGACGGTGTTTGTCGCCGTCAAATTTTTGTGTATCACATGGATTGGCTCGCCTAATTTCTCTTTTGCATGAGAAGTTATACTTGCATAAATGAGTAGCTTATGTAGTAGTTGTGGGAATAAGACTAATATTAGACCCATATTTGTTGATAATTCTTTGTCTTATGATTTTAGTTATTATAATTAGCCACGTGGATCCTTAATTTTTCGTTTAGTTAAAAGTTCATGTATTTATTTGTTTCAATACAAATTAGGAGAATTACGTTATTTTCTCGCATATTAATATAAAATTCGAAGTCGTATAGGATATCAAAAAATTACAAAATAGGTTTCGGTGGAAACAGGATGGGTCAAATAGGGTCGAGTACGGAGTCTAAAAAAAGGAAACCGGTTATAACAGGGTCAGGTATAGGGTCTAGGTCTAGACCCTACCCACCCTGGACCCGATCACCCCTAGTTTAAACAACCCATGTCTGTCGAACAAGTGAAAGGATTGTTGCCACTAAGTCAAAAGGAAATTTGAAATTCAAGAATGTAAGCAACAATGGCTTTGTTAATGGACATCAATCTCCATACCCGGCCTCCGAGATGTACCCAACCCAGAGCTCTGCTTTGTCCCATGGCATATTGGGATGACTCCACTCGATCCATGCTATCTTTTCACCCTTTGGATCCATCCGTGGAAAAGCATAGAAATCATTGCCGCTGATTAATACTTTGGGCTCTAAATTGCACCCAAAAAAAAAAAAAATGGAGGGAGAAAAAAAAAAAGAAATCTGTAAGTTTCTGGTACTGTAGTGAACAAATTACGTAGCAAACAACGAATCTGGCATGTCCAGCAATCATTTACCTTGTATATCCTTCTCACCAAGGCCAACAGCTACAACCATAGTGGTTGGATTCAAACTGTCCTCACGCCGATCTATATCCATGTAAAAGCAATTGGGTAAGCGTCTGTCTTATAGTCTCTGACAAATATGAGCAATAAAATAAGCAACTGAAAAGAGTGACATACCTTCCCTTACGGTGACATAACGGCCAAATCTACCGTCGAAAACTCCATCTGCATAACAAACTGAAGGCCCACCATAGTCTGGAGTAATTGGCAATGGAGGAGAATCTGTAGGAGATAGAGAGTACAACAACAGAGAATCACTGATGCTTATTGATGAACGGCATACTGCTCCATAAAAAATTCGATAAAACACAAGGCTTCATTAAGCGAAAAATAAAAACCACAACATGTCATCGCAAGTATGCTTCCGTAGGAGTCACCGCTCACAATAACTGTATTCTACAGACTAAGGAGAAATGAAACAAGAAAGGAACTTTATCACAACATTTGTAAAGTGGCTTATTTATGCTTCAACTTCTTTTATTTTCCCCCTCCAATCGTATCTCAACATGTCTACCATCAATTAAGATCTAAGCATGGAGCTTCCAATCCATGCATAAACTTATTAATGAAGAGACTGAAAACTACAATTTAAAATCCCAGCCTTGACCATGCATTACAGCCACTGCTGAGCTTACCCTTTAGGTGTAAGGACTGCTTGTACAGCCTCTGATCCTTGTAATTCGAGAAAACAAGAGTATCCCCCGAAATGCTAAAAGCACCACCGCCATATTCCTGACACAGGGTCCTCACCGCAAACTCTTTCGGTGTGATGTCAACTGGTTCCTCTCCTGGTTTTTCCGGTTCTTTCACAAGAACAGAGCGTCTAATAGCCACCATAACCATCCATAAGTCAGTACACTCCTGAAAAATCTCGAGGCTCATTCGCATGACAAAACCATATCACATCCTTGAAAGCATCATTCCAGCACCAATTCACAATACCCAGAAACTGAACATTGCCCGAACACTCAGTTTAATTGGTTTATTCTTGATATCGCGAGAAATGGTAAGTGGAGTTACGTACCCCGATTCACTAGGACGGGACTCGAGCCAGAGGAGGCGGCCGTCGCCGTCGACGGAGATGCCATCGAGCCTCTTGGAGGCGCCGGAGACGACGTCGGCGGTGATGGGGGACTTCCAAGAGCCGTACGGAGCTGTGACTCTCTCAGTCTTGGCTGCCGCTTCGGAGGACGACAGTGAAGAAGCCATGGCCTTGTACCTCCTGAGATGCGGTTTGAACGACGACGACGACCGGGCGACGAGGACTCGAGCGAGAGGACTGAAGTTGGACTTGGGAAAGGAGAGAGGAGAGCAGCGAGCGACGATGGCTATGGCTGCGAGAGCCATTTGACTCGGACGCTGGCCTTGCGGTATTTACGTCATACGTGGCGTAGGGTTTTGGTCTTCCTTTCTTTCCACTCGACATTGATTGGTTGTGCACAATATGATATCATGTCATTCTCTTGAAAATATTTTAAAGAAAATAACGTGTAGTAACTAATTATGTAATAAATTTTTGTTAACTAGTGTCACAAGGCAATGCGACTTTATCATTTGGCAATGTGGCTTCACTACATGGTAATGTGCCAGAAATAATTCTACATTGAAGAATTCGTAGAGTAATTAATATATTTTAGTTTGGTCCATATCTTATAAATTTAAGATCTTGAGTGAAGTTGTATCTAGTTGAATTTTGACTGTGACAATGAATAGGGAAAAAGAAGGCAAAAGCTGCTGCCTGCTCAGGCAATTTCTGAACTAGTATGCAGTGCTCCATCGCTGCTCTAGTACTCTTTCCCGTAGCAGACGCAAAAATGATTCAGCAAAACTACAGTAACCTTGAGTTGGTATCACTATTTAGTTGATAGGAACTACCTTTAATTTATTATAAACAACATTATCATGTAAGCATGATTGACCATTAAGAAATGAAAACCTTCCTAGCATAGATTGAGACATGATCAGTCCAAGTGCAATCCTCTTACTAGAATTCTTGTCGCCCAGTCTGGTGGATCAAACCCAACTCAGGAAGCAAAAGACCATGGCTTCTTCACAGCCATACTCGGAAACAACGGCTAAGGGAGAGAGAGTCACAGCTCCGTATAGCTCTTGGAAGCCCCCCATCACCGCCGACGTCGTCTCTGGAGCCTCCAAAAGGCTCGGTGGCATCTCTGTTGATGGTGAAGGCTGTCTCATCACTTGAGTCCCGTCCTAATGAAGCAGGGTACACAACTACACGTACCATATATTTTTAATAAGAAGGACGCACTAATTAAACTGAGTGTTGAGGCAGTATAGATGTGTAACGATTGTCAGGTTGTAATTTATATGGTTTTGTTAGATGAATGAGTCTCGAGAATTTTCGGGAGTTTACTGACTTATGGATAGTTATACTGGCTATTAGACGCTCTGTTCTTGTGAAAGAACCAGAAAAACCAGGAGATGAACCTGTTGACATTACGCCAAAAGAGTTTGCAGTGCGGACAGCATGTCAGGAATATGGTGGTGGTGCTTTTTGCATTTCGGGAGATACTCTTGTTTTCTCGAATTACAGGGATCAAAGGCTGTACAAACAGTCCTTACACCTAAAAGGTAAGCTCGGTAGTTGCTGTAATGCTTGTTGAAGTTCTGCTTCCTGTGGGATTTTATATTGTAGTATTCAGTCTCTTCACAAGAAGTTTACACGTGGATTTGGTAGCTCCGTGCTTAGATCTTTAATGATGGGAGACATGTTATATACGATTGGAGAGGATAAAGAACTGAACTTGAAGCATTGAATATGCCTCTTTAGAAATGTTGCGGTGAAGTTCCTTTCCCATTTAATTTCTCCATTTCTGTAAAATACAGTTTTAGTTAACTTCTTGTAAGCGGTGACTCCGAGGGAAGCACGATTGCAATGAAATATTGTGGCCTGGAATTGACAAAACCACTTGGATTTTCCTAATTTGAGTTCTGCTTACCGGAGCCTTGTATTTTATGGAAGTTTTTATAGAGCAGTATGCCATTCATGAATGGGCATCACAATTCTCTGTGGTTATATACTCTGTTTCTCCTACAGAATCTCTTCCATTGCCAATTACTCCAGACTATGGGGGGCCTTCAGTTTGTTATGCAGATGGAGTTTTCGATAGTAGATTTGGCCGTTATGTCACTGTAAGGGAAGGTAAGTCACTCTTTTCAGGAGCTTATTTTGTTACTCATACTTATTGGGGACAATAAGACAGGAACTTTCCTGATTGGAAATAGATCAGCGTGAGAACAGTTTGAATCCAACCACTACGGTTGTAGCTATTGGCCTTGGCGAGAAGGATATACAAGGTAAATAATTGTCGGATGTGCCACATTAGTTGTTTGCTGCATTAATTTGTTCGCTACAGTACCAGAAACTTAGTGATTTCTTTTTTTCTTTTTCCATCCATTGTGTTTTTGTTTTATCGCATGGAATCTAGAGCCCAAAGTATTAATCAGTGGCAATGATTTCTATGCTTTTCCACGGATGGATCCAAAGGGTGACAAAGATAGCATAGATTGAGTGGGGTCATCCCAATATGCCATAGGACAAAGCAGAGCTCTGGGTTGGGTTCATCTCAGAGGCTGGGTATGGAGATTGATGTTCTTTTTGATCGCTTAACCTCCTCATGTCCATTAGCAAAGCCATTATCACTTACATTGTTGCAACAACTCTCATTTTTACAACAGATGTTGCAATGTGACCTTAGGTGCACTGTCATAGTAGTTTGTATATGGAGTTTGAGAATACTCTAGAACATATCGAGGAATGCCAGGTAATATATTCTTTAGATAGAGTTTAGGTTTAGAGAGCCCTGGCGCATTGCCTAATAGGTAATTTTCTTATTTTTTAATACATAGAACTGACCATGATCACCATCTGTAACCATGTTGTTGAGCTTTGAGTGGTCGCGAAACCTTTCATCTCACACGGCACATTAAACTTCTCACCTTAGCCTAGAACAGCCTGGCTAATGGTGAGTGTGAGCCCAGTGAGTTGCTATTTGTAGTGCAGTACTTATTGCACTCTTTGCATTTTCCAGTTGGCTTAATCTGATCAACTCTTCATTGTTATTATTAAGACACATATGTAACCTTTTTCCTTATAATTTATCTGTGTGCTATATTCACATCATTGCCTTATCACATTGATTGTCTTAGTATTTCTATGCAGAGATTTTATAAGCGTCTCTGTGTTGCTGGTCATAATCCTAAACATGTGGAGTCATCAACTGAGCCTAAATGGTCTCCAGAAGGTACTTCTATTTTTTGGCTGCTGAATTAAATTTTGGAATTGCTGCAAAATTGATTTCTCATTCAATTATACATGTTCGTTTGTCACCTGATGTTATTCAATGCTGAAGAAATGCAAGGTTGTAATATTGCTGTGATGTGAATGAACAAGAAAGGAACATGATCCCCCAAAGCAATTATCGAATGGTAATTGGCCTATTCCGGATTTTAGCTAATCTGCCTGAAAATTAGGGTTTTCCGGATTATTATCTTTTTTTTATTATTATGGTTGCTTTCAGGATGATCTGAGTATGTTGTTCTTATTTTTACGTCTTGAAGGGATGATGTTCTCCAGTCTTTTTATTGGTATTTCCACGTTATAATGTCCTGCAAACATGTGTAGTCTACGATATGCATCTGGTTTTATCGTGTATGTCTCTGGTTAATGGTAAGGTGATTTATTTCCTTCATTTTTGTAATTTTTCTTCCTTTTCACCCTGCTCGGATGATTGAGTTCAGGCTAAAGATATTTTACAGTAGAAGTTGTGGGTATATAAATATTTCATGGAAAACATAAAATGAAATGTCAAAGTTAAGTGGCTTGAAATTGTGGCAGATATTACATTGTGCTTTGAGTACGTGCAGGTGAACTATTTTTCATTACAGATAGACAAAATGGATTTTGGAATCTCTATAAGTGGGTAAGTACTTGTTATCTTTAACCCTGGACCGTCGGCGTTCATGCTTATCAAATTTGAAAAGTCTAGATATTTTAGGTGCTTCATGTCATTAAAGATCTTTCATAGTGACCATGCCTTACTGTAGCCATTCCGAAGCGGCTTTTTAAAATGCTGATTTATACTGGAAATTTGATTGATCTCTTTAATTTCCATATCAAACTCCATAAGAATTCTGACTGCATCAGTGAAATAGTGTGGACTTTGGAGGTCACCCTGTGAAAACTATAAATGAGGAGAAATTATTATAGTCTAGGTTTTCTGCAGGTGACTGAGCCATTATTACATATTTGAGCCTTTTAGACTGCCATTTGTACGATAATAGCTTCATCAATCATGGTATTGGAAAGGAACTGATTTATATCTTCGATGTGCTTCATGATTCAACAGATTGAATCTGCAGATGAGGTCCTGCCTCTTTGTCCATTAAATGCTGAGTTTGCAAGGCCATTATGGGTTTTTGGCATGAATTCTTATGAACATTCAGAGCAATGAACGGAAAACCCTGATTGCTTGCAGCTTCAGGTGAGATTTTTCTATGTGATGATCTAACATGTTAACATTATCCTTAAAGCAAATTATTGTATGATTTCTCATATAAATTTATTCAAAATCTGCACGAAGGCAGAGGGGAAGGTCTCATCTTGCTATTATTGATGTTCTTCAGAGTTCATTAGTGTCGCTCGACTTTCCATTCACGGACATACAAGACATAGTATGTTCAATACCTTCATTATGATGAGTTGCCGTAACTATTTTTCAAGCAGATGGTTGGGTAAATTGTGCACTTTCTGCTTTTGCAGACTGCAGGGAATAATTGCCTTTACATTGAGGGAGCGTCAGGAGTACTTCTAACATCTGTGGCTAAGGTGTTTGCAATACTTTACCTTAGTAATCTCCTCATATTTGATGCAGCGTGGACAGTGCTGCAGTAATTAGCATTTCCCATTGTCATCATGATTTTCTCTTGTTTATGGTCTGCAGGTGACTTTCAATGATGAGAGGTCAGAAGTGATTGATTTTCAGATAATATGGTCATCTTCACCTGACAGTCTGAAATACGACTATTATTTTAGCTTGCCAGAGCTGATTGAATTTCCAACCATGGTTCCTGGTCAAAATGCTTATGCATACTTCTATCCTCCATCTAATCATTTTTATCAAACTAGTGAGGAAGAAAAGCTTCCACTGCTGTTAAAAAGCCATGGTACTGGAAAACTTGCAACTCAGAACCTGTCATACTCGAATTTACCTTGCCAACTCTATATTCTTTCATGGGAAATTTGTACCACCAGCATTTTCGTATAGATCTACTTATAAATAAGTGTTTATGTAATCATACTTAAAATTGCACAGGAGGGCCAACGCATGAAACATGAGGGGTTTTAAACCTGAGTATTCAGTACTGGACTAGCAGAGGATGGGCCTTCATGGATGTCAATTACGGTGGAAGCACTGGTTTGTCTCTAAAAGCAAAGTTTCTGCTTCATATCTTTCTCTTGATTTCTGCAAAACTTGTTTTCCGACTTTGGTTGGTAATGAAGCACCAATATTATTTCAACAGCGCTATATCTTATTCTCACCAATTCCTCATTGAGTTGGTCAACATAAATGGCTGCAAAATGTTGCTAGCTTTGGCCCATCATTTAACTGATCTGCTTCATTGCTACTGAAAAATGTCATAAAATTTTTGTTCAAGGTTATGGCAGAGAATTCATAGAGCGGCTATTGGGTTGCTGGGGTATAGTTGATGTTGATGACTGTTGTAGTTGTGCTCAATTTTTGGCAGGCAACCTTCAGTTAGTGCTTATTGGGTTGTGGAATACTATAACTATTTCAGTATGGTGAAGTTGCTTTTGTCATCCAGGTGGAAAGTAGAAAAGTGGATGACAATCGTCTATGCATCACTGAAGTCTCTGCTGGTGGGTATACGACCTTAGCTGCCCTAGCATTTAGAGAAACTTTCAGAGCTGGAGCATCACTCTATGGTGTCATGGTGTGAGTTCATTTACTTTGTAGTCAGTTTCAGAATAGTTAAATTACCATTCGGCACCAATGTTGGGGAACTGGCTAATTTCTTGGGCACCAGAGGGAGGTCGTTTTTATCTTACCCTGACAAAGCCTACAAACATCTGAAAGAGCTATGGACTATAACATAATCACTGATCATTTTTGGTGACTCTCTTGTTGCTGGTGAATGATATAAAGCATCTTCATTGCGTCTTGCTATTAAATGGATCTCCTGGAAAGTCTACTGGCAATAGCGGACTGTTAAGAACATTAATATTATGATCTAGGAACTATCATAAGGCAAATTTTCGTAACAGTTTGGCACTGTGCATCAATCGTAGTTGGTGTTTACTTGGTAGTCGGGATACTTAAATTTCCTCATTTCATTTGGTACATCTGGAGATTCATTTGTAAACTCATCATTATTTTATGGAAAGAATTTTCACAATGTTATATAGGGATACTTTTCAATCGGTTATTTTGATGAACAGGTTGCTGATTAGAACATGTTGAAAGCAGAACCACACAAATTTGAATCTCATTACCTGGACAATTTTGTTGGTAATTTAGATGAGCTTTCGTGTGTGATTCATCTCTACTCAGATAAGTCCTTACACTGATCCTCCATTCGTTGCACTACAGTATCTGAGAAGGATTGCTACGAGAGATCGCCCATAAATTCTGTTGAGAAATTTTCTTGCCCCATAATTCTATTTCAAGGGTTGGAAGACAAGGTACGCAAGCCATACTCTTTCCGATGGTTCCCCGCCCCTCTCCTATTGCTCCCCAAGAATTTGAGAAAGTAAAGAAAGAAAGGAAAGGGGATAAAAAGTCCAGTGTCAAAACGAGGGTCCTCTTTTAATGTCCTAATGTATAAAAAGTAGTGTCAGATGAGTTTGACAATCTCTTTTCGATTGGTAAGTAAATGGTCATCGGTGGCCTTCAGATTGTTTATCACATCTCTGGCATTTCAACAACTTGCTGCTCAGCGGTTTGGCAATTATCTAATATCTACTACCTCTTGCAGGTGGTACCGCCAGATCAGGATCGCAAAATTTATGCGGCATTGAAGCAGAAAGGTCTGCCTGTTGCGTTAGTGGAATACGAGGGTGAGCAGCATGGTTTTCGCAAGGTATTGTTCTTCTTGAGTCTTACATAAGCAAAAGTCATTTGTCATGTGTGCGACGCAGGAAATTGACGTGCAATGTTACGCAGGCTGAAAATATCAAATTCACTTTGGAACAACAAATGCTGTTTTTTGCACGTTTGGTAGGACTCTTTGATGTTGCCGATGAGATCACACCAATCAAAATTGATAACCTTGACTGAGCTAGTACCGTGAAGGTAGTGATCTCTCCCTATTGCTAGTAAATTTATGGCATCTGAGAGGACTGAAACCTTGCTTTCTACTGTCTGCAATTGTTAATCACAAGATGCTGTGCTGCGCATGACTTTGGAATGTCCATGCGCATCGTTTTATGCCCATCAGGCTTTCATAAATGGCCAGATTGCAAGTATGAGAACTGGCTTCATAATTAAATCACGTCAATTGCCCATTATGCTTAAGTATGACGGCCAATTTTGCGCGACGTTCTATTTTTCACTAAGCACAAATTGAGTTCGCTTTTGTTATTGCAGAAAGGGCTACTGGTACCAGCAGGCTGCAACAAGTCCGTGTCCTTTGCGGTGCCCAACTTTGTATCACCCGTTTAGGATACTGCACCAGATGCAGTATTGATCTGTAGTTAAATTCGGAAGCTGGTGAAAAAGAAAAAAAAAAGAACTGCAAAATAAAATCTGAACTTTGAAGTAGGAGTTTCAATATAGTTGGCGTTGTAACTTTGGTGTGTCATAAGACCATTTTATTTTGGATTTCGGGTACCCAATAAGGCAAAGGGGGCGAAACTTCCAGTTGGGTCATTCCAAACAGGATCAACTTCACATATCATCAAACATATAATATTCTTGTGAAGATTTTGGTTGTTTCAATACCGTGATGTGTCTTGATGTTTGAATTTTTGGTATCCTGCTTCTTGTCCTTTATCACCCGGCATGTATAAGCTCAGTTTCAACGGAAAACAAGAGCTTCAACTTGTAATTTCTAGACGAACCAAGACTTCGTCAAGTTAGACGGCTGATCTATAGTAATCTTTATGGTGGGCTTTTATTTCCCTTTTCCTGTTCGGGTGGAAGCATGGAAATAGAAAGAAATCAACTTGCGCGAGATTTATGATAGATTGCGTGAAGTCAAGAATGAAGACCTTTATGTAAAGAGCTTACTGAGTGCTAGCAGACATATTAAAAGGAAAAGATTATGGGCACCTAGAAAAATTTCTTCTCCATCAAATGCTTTGATTGTCGTGGAGCAAATAGGGGCGACGGTTTTTGAATAGTAAAACATTAGTTATAAGTAAAGCACATTGTAAGCAAGCCACGGAAAAACAAAGTGAGCTTTTAGATTTATGGTGGGCTGCGTGAACTCAAGAACGAAAACCTTATTAAATAGTAGCAGGCACATAGAAAGGAAAAGATTGTGGGCATCTAGAAAGATTTCTTCTCTATTAAATGCTTAGATTGTGTGTTGATGACATTAGAATAAGAATGGATGACAGTATCGGGAGAACATTGACTGGTATGAGACACATCCAAGAGTTGAAGAAAACACCGATTCCTCAATTGCCTTTGAATTAGTTGAGTGTTGGTTTACTTTTTTTTTTTTTTCTTTCGGTTGGTTAGTGTTGGTTTACTTTATATGGTGAAGATTTTGAGGGCTACTTGAGGAGTCCCACTAGTAGTGGCTTGTATGAGTTCTAAGAGAAGATAATGATTTTTGTCATTAAAACGGTAGATGCATTTGATTGAGATTTGAATCGTGGTATATGGGTTTAGGACACATAAAAGAGAAGCCTAAAGGTTTTGACTAAGAGAAATGTGTTTTTTGATCATATGACTAAGAAATTAAATGTATACAGATATTGCGATTCAAGCAAACAGCAAAAAAAGCAATCCAAAACGACTGTCAAATAAATCCCAAAGATTGCTAAGCTGATTTACATTGATGATCGCAGACTAAGCTTCTTTCTAGGAAAATCGTCAAATTTTGACCGGGTTCCCTTACTTTATTTTCACAACATGTGTCTAATGACATTGGGGGTTAGGTTCTCAGCCTAATTTTGATGGTACACTTTTCCCGAGTATCCTTTCGCTTTTAAGGTCTCCAATTATGGAAGCACAAATATTAGGGCAGCACACGATGCTCGTTTGACTGACCAACAAGCTAATCCTTTATGCCTAGATTCAAGGATCAAGTTAGTTTTGAGTCTTTCATTAACAACGTTGAACAAAACTTGTCCAACTTTAGGTGATGGAATGTGTTCTTCTCTCATCACCCAAGACCAAACAAACGGGAGGAAGAAAGACATGGTATGATGTTATGAAGAGAAATCTAAAAGGGTTTCCTCTTGCGATACATCTGATTTTTAATTCAGGCTCATCGAAAGCATGAGTTTTGTCAACCTTGGTAAGTGAAAGAACAGATCGAGAATGGCGTAAGCAACACTGAATCCAATCGGTTACAAAGCCCTGTATCATTTCCAGAAGGACCAGCCTCTAGGAACCCCAGAAGTCATCCGTGTATGTGTGCTAGATTTGGGGCTCCATTCATCTCAATCCCAGCATACCCTTGCCATGATCTCTTAAGAGTTTCGCCCGAAAGATATGGGCTCTAATTTCTTCTATCCTTTTGTATTATTAAAGTGCAAAGGCGACTAACTTGTTGCGGCATGCTGTTAACAGTAGCCCTTTCTGTGATGATAAAGGCGGATTCAAATCACGCAAAAAGCCATGAAGCTCAATAGAACCAAAAGTGCACAATTGCAGCTGGAATGCGATGATCAAATCAATTTCAAGAATGAGGGGCAATTCGACCATCATATTCAACCATGACAGGTAATTGACGCCATTGCATCATTAAGCCAATTCTCATACTTGGAATCTGGCCAAGTATACAAGCAGGATGGACATACAATGATGTGCATGGACAGTCCAAAGTCATGCACCAGCACAACAACGCGTGATTAACAATTGCAGACAGTAGGAAGCAAGGTTCCAATTCATCTCTAAGATGCCAATAGATTACTTACAATAGAAGAGCGATCACTACCTTCGTGAGACAAGCTCAGTCAAAGTTATCAATTTTGATTGGCGTGATCTCATCGGCAACATCAAAGTGTCCTACCAAACGTGCAAAAAACAGCATCTGTTGTTCCAATGTGAATTTGATATTTTCCGCCTGCGAAACATTGCACGTCAATTTCCTGCATTGCGCACACAACAAATGACTTCTTTATGTAAGACTCACAAAGAACAATACCTTGCGAAAACCATGCTGCTCGCCTTCGTATTCCACTAATGCAATAGGCAGACCTTTCTGCTTCAGTGCTGCATAAATTTTGCGAGCCTGATCTGGCGGCACCACCTGCAAGATGTAGCAGATAATTGCCCAAACGCCAGGCATCCAAGTTGTTAGAATGCCAGAGATGTAAAGAGAAATATCTTGAGGCCGTTGATGAAATTGTATTTATCAAGTGAAAAGAGAAGTCAAACTTATCTGATGCAATTTCATAAATGAGGAAATTAGACGACCCTAATTTTGACACTGGACTTATTCCCTCTTCTTCATTCTATACTTCTCTCTTGATTTTTGGGGAGTAAAACTAGAGAGGCAGGGGACCATTGGAAAGAGCATGACTTGCGTACCTTGTCTTCCAACCCTTGGAATAGAATTACGGGGCAAGAAAACTTCTCAACAGAATTTATAGGTGATCTCTCGTAATAATCCTTTTCAGATCCTGTAGTGCAATGAATGGATGATTGGTATAAAGACTTATCCGACGTGAGATGAAACATGCACCAAAGCTTATTTGAATTACCAACAAGTTTTTCTAGGTCATGAGATTCAAATTTGTGTGTTTCTGCTATCAACATGTTCAAATCAGCAACCTGTTCATCAAAATAACCGACGGAAAAATACCCTTTGTCAATGTTGTGAAAATTGCATTGAAATTGCAGCAAATAATGATGAAATTATAAACGAATCTTTAGTCAATGTGAAAATTAAAGTATCCCAAATTCCAAGTAAACACCAACTACGACCAATGCATAGTGCCAAACTGTATGAAAATACACAGTTTGCTAGTTCATAAATCCCTACACTAATGTTCTTAATAGTCAGCTCTTGCCAGTAAACTTTCCTGGAGATCCATTTGATAGCAAGACACGATGAATATACTATATATTTTTCACTAGCTAGAAGAATGTCACCAAGAATGATTGATGATTATATTACAGGTATTAATCTCCAGAGTCCAGAGCTCTTTCAGATGTTTGTGTGCTTTGTCAGGGTAAGATAGGAACGATCTCCCCCGGGTGGCCCCATTCTGAAACTGGCTACAAAGTAAATGAACTCACGCCATAGAGGGGGCCCCCAGCTTTGAAAGTTTCTCTAAATGCTAGAGCAGCTAAGGTTGTATACCCACCAGCAGAGCTTCCAGTGATGCATAGACGATTGCCATCCACCTTTCCGCTTTCCACCTGGATGATAAAGCAACTTCACCATACTGAAATAGTTCCAGCATGCTATTACCCAAGGAGCACTAACAGAACTACCGAGTTGAAAGTCACCTACCAAAAATTTAGCGCAACTACAACAGTCATCAACATCAACTATACCCCAGCGACCCGATAGCCGTTCTCTGAATTCTCTGCCATAACCTTGAACAAAAATTTTGTACCATTTTTCAGTTGCAATGATGAAGATCAATTAAATGATGGGCCAAAGCTAGCAATGTTTGTAGCCATTTACGTCAATAAAACTCCATGAGGAATTGGCGAGAATAATGCATAGGGCTGTTGAGATAATAACGGTGCTTCATCACCATCCAAAGTTGGAAAACAAGTTTTGCAGAAATCAACAGAAAGATATGAAGCAGAAAGAGTTCTTGTTTGGAGACAAACCAGTGCTTCCACCGTAATTGACATCCACAAAGGCCCATCCTCTGCTAGTCCAGTACTGAACACTGAGGTTTAAAACTCCTCGTGTTTCACTCGTAGGCCCTCCTGTGCAGTTTTAAGCAAAATTACATAAACGCTTATGAATAACTAGTTCTATATGATTAGGCATTGATTCATGACAATGTTGCTCGAAACAATTAATTGCTAGTTACTCCTGCCAATGTTTTCCCTTTCTTTTTTTTGGGGGGAAGGGGGGGGGGGTGGTTGGGGGTGGTACCAGTTATATTTAGAATTGTCAAAAAGACCATTTTTCTGAAAAACTCAAGTTGTCTAAGGACACACCGATAGCACTTTCCCTCCAATGTATGTTGAAGTAACAGCAATCAGAAGATAAATGGGAGTGAAAAACAGAATGGCAACAAGAGGAGTGCCAAGATCAGACTTTTGACTTGAACCTCTGATACCGCATTGAATAATCACTTTCGAGAAAGCTTAAATTGTTAAGAAACACGCCATGGATGTATACCAAGCATGTATGTCATTGAGAGTGTCAAGCAATCATTAAAATCCATTTCACAATATGACTTGAGAAGCGCAGAACTGAATATACCATATCAAACTAATTTTGAAAATGTAAGTGCCCTTAAATTGGTCACATCTTCATTCAGCATCAGTTGTATATACTGACTTGTTTTGTGCATCTATTATATTTAAAATTAATGCCAGTTACTTATATTTAGTCTGAAAAATCACTAATCAATCAAGATTACAGGAAAATAAAGACTTACTTTGACAAGTAAGGTCAATTTATGATCCTTGTGAACAGAAATATAGGCACAAATTTCCCATGAAAGAATATACAGTTGGCAAGGTGAATTGAAATATGACAGGAACTGAGCTGCAATTATTGAAGTACCATGGCTTTTTAACAACAGTGGAGGCTTTTCTTCCTGACTAGCTTGATAAACATGATTAGATGGAGGATAGAAGTTTGCATAAGCATTTTGACCAGGAACTTCAGTTGGAAATTCAATCAGCTCTGGCAAGCTGAAATAAGACTGATACTTGAAACTGTCTGGTGCAGAGGACCATAGAATCTGAAAATCAATGACTTCTGACTTTTCATCATTGAAAGTCACCTGCAGACAATAAAAAAAGGCAAATTATAACAACAATGAGAAACACTAATTACTGCAGCACAGTCCACACTTCACTAAATATGAGGAGATTACTACGGTAAAGTATTGCAAGCACCTTAGCCACAGATGTTGGAAGAACTCCTGATGCTCCCTCAACATATAGGCAATTGTTTCCTGAAGTCTGCAAAAGAAGAATGTGCACAATATACCAATCCATCAGCTTAAAAAAATTAGTAATAGCAATTCGTCATAAAGAAAGTATTGAACATACTATGTCTTCTATGTCTGTGAATGGAATGTCAAGCAATGATAATGAGCTCTGAAGAACATCAATAATTGCAAGATGAGACCTTCCCCTCTGCCTGCAAGCAGATTCTAAATAATTGATATGAAGAATCATACAATAATTTGTATTTCGATAATGTTAACACCTTAGATCATCACATGGAAGAAAGCTCACCTGTAGCTGCAAGCAATCAGGGTCTTCTGTTTGTCGCTCTGGATAACTTCATAAGAGTTCATACCGAAAACCCATAATGGCCTAGCAAACTCAGCATTTAACGGATAAAGAGGCAGGACCTCATTTGTAGATTCAATCTGTTGAATCATGAAGCACATAAAAGATACAATTCAGTTCCTTTCCAACCACATCATTGATAATGCTATGACTGTATAAGTGGCAGTTGAAAGAGATTGCATATGTAACAATGATTCAATCACCTGCAGAAAGCCTACAACTAAAATAATTTCTCCTCATTTATAATTTTCACAGTGTGACATCCAAAGCTATACTATTTGACCAATGCAGTGTAAGTCTGTATGGAGTTTGATATGGAAATTAAAGAGATCAACCATAATTACGGCATAAATCAACATGTAGAAAACCTGCTTTGGAACGGTTACCATAAGGAATGGTCACTATGAAAGATCTTCAATGACATGAAGCACCTAAAATATCTAGACCATTCAAAGTCGATAAGCATGAACTGCAATGGCCCAGGATTAAGATCTTACCCACTTATAGAGATTCCAAAATCCATTATGTCTATCTGTAATGAAAAATAGTTCACCTGCATGTGTTCAAAGCACAATGTGATGTCTAGCACAATTTCAAGTCACTTCACCATGAAATTTCTTTCTACGTTTACACTGAGACAGTACATGTCCACAGCTTCTAATGTAAAATGGCTTTAGCATGCCCGACTCAATCATCCAAGCAGAGTGAGAAGGAAGAAAATTCACAAAAATGTTGGATATAGATCGCCTCACGAGTAAGCAGAGACATACCAGATGACTCCATATACTTATCACTGAGACAGTACATGTCCCCAGCTTCTAATGTAAAATGGCTTTAGCATGCCTGACTCAATCATCCAAGCAGAGTGAGAAGGAAGAAAATTCACAAAAATGTTGGATATAGATCACCTCACGAGTAAGCAGAGACATACCAGATGACTCCATATACATATCATGGATAATACATGATTAAGGGACATCATAAGATGAAAATACCAATAGAAAAAACTGTAGTGTCATTTTTTTTCAACTCGTTAAAAAAAAGACCAACATGCTCAGATCATCATGAAAGCAACATAATAAAAGAAATTCATCAAGGTGACCCTTATTTGTTATTCAGGCAGATCAGCTAGAATCGGGAATAAGCTATTTACATTTTCATTTATTTTCCGGGATCAGGCTCCTTTCTTGTTCATTCACAACACAGTAATACTAGATCTTACATTTCTTCAGCATCAAAGAACATCCAGTGACAAATGGACTTGTACCATTGAATGAGAAATCAATTTGCACCACTCAGTAATTTTGATCTGAGCCAAAAGACAGAAGTACCTTTTGGAGACCATTTAGGCTCAGTTGGTGACTCAACATGTTTAGGATCACGACCAGCAACACAGACACGCTTATAAATATCTCTGCATGTAAGTACTAAGAAAATCAACAAGACAAGGCAATGATGTGAATAAAGCACATTAATAAATTATAAGGAAAGGTTACAAGTGTGTCTTAAGAATCACAAGGAAGAGTTGATCAGCCTAAGCCAACCAGAAAATGCAAAGAGTGCAATAAGTAATGTATCACAGTTGAAATTCACTTGGCTCATACATGCCACTAGCCAAATTTTGTTCAAGGCTAAGGTAACAAGTTCAACGTGCAGCATGGTTACAGATGGAAATTACAGTCACTTCTCTGTATTAAAACACATGGAAATTATGTGATAGGAAATGCACTAGGGTCTTCAAACATCAACACTATCCAAAAATGGATAGTGTTCTAAAATTTATTGATATAATCTGAAGTTTTCTTACACTACATATATGAACTACTAAAACAGTGCACATAAGGTCACATCGGAATAACAGGTTTAAGGGGACTCTCCTATTAGCATTTATTTGTTTAAACAACCCATGTCTGTCGAACAAGTGAAAGAATTGTTGCAACTAAGTCAAAAGTAAATTTGAAATTCAAGAATGTAAGCAACAATGGCTTTGTTAATGGACATCAATCTCCATACCCGGCCTCCGAGATGTACCCAACCCAGAGCTCTGTTCTGTCCCATGGCATATTGGGATGACCCCACTCGATCCATGCTATCTTTTCATTCTTTGGATCCATCCGTGGAAAAGCATAGAAATCATTGCCACTGATAAATACTTTGGGCTCTGAATTGCACCCAAAAAAAAAAACACAAAATGGAGGGAGAAAAAAAGAGAAGAAATCAGTAAGTGTCTGGTACTATAGTGAACAAATTAACGTAGCAAACAACTAATCTGGCACGTCCAGCAATCATTTACCTTGTATATCCTTCTCACCAAGGCCAACAGCTACAACCATAGTGGTTGGATTCAAACTGTCCTCACGCCGATCTATATATATCCATGTAAAAGCAATTGGGTAAGCATCTGTCTTATAGTCTCTGACAAATAGGAGCAATAAAATAAGCACCTGAAAAGAGTGACATACCTTCACTTACGGTGACATAACGGCCAAATCTACTATCGAAAACTCCATCTGCATAACAAACTGAAGGCCCACCATAGTCTGGAGTAATTGGCAATGGAGGAGAATCTGTAGGAGATACAGAGTACAACAACAGAGAATCACTGATGCTTATTGATGAACGGCATACTGCTCCATAAAAAATTCGATAAACACAAGGCTTCATTAAGCGAAACATAAAAACCACAACATGTCATTGCAAGTATGCTTCCGTAGGAGTCACCGCTCACAATAACTGTATTCTATAGACTAAGGAGAAATGAAACAAGAAAGGAACTTTACCACATCATTTCTAAAGTGGCATATTTATGCTTCAACTTCTTTTATTTTCCCCCTCCAATCGTATCTCAACATGTCTACCATCAATTAAGATCTAAGCATGGAGCTTCCAATCCATGCATAAATTTCTTAATGAAGAGACTGAAAACTACAATTTAAAATCCCAGCCTTGACCATGCATTACAGCCACTGCTGAGCTTACCTTTGAGTTGTAAGGACTGCTTGTATAGCCTCTGATCCTCGTAATTCGAGAAAACAAGAGTATCCCCCGAAATGCTAAAAGCACCCCCGCCATATTCCTGACACAGAGTCCTCACTGCAAACTCTTTCGGCGTGATGTCAACAGGCTCATCTCCCGGTTTTTCCGGTTCTTTCACAAGAACAGAGCGTCTAACAGCCAACATAACCATCCATAAGTCAGTACACTCCTGAAAAATCTCGAGGCTCATTCGCATGACAAAACCATAAGGATAACAACCCGACAATCGTTCCGCATCCACGAAAGCATCATTCCAGCACCAATTCACAATACCCAGAAACCGAACATTGCCCGAACACTCAGTTTAATTGGTTTATTCTTTATATCACGAAAAATGGTGAGTGGAGTTACGTACCCCGATTCACTAGGACGGGACTCGAGCCAGAGGAGGCGGCCGTCACCGTCGACGGAGATGCCATCGAGCCTCTTGGAGGCGCCGGAGACGACGTCGGCGGTGATGGGGGACTTCCAAGAGCCATACGGAGCCGTACGGGCCGAAACTTCCATTTGGGTCATTCCAAACAGGATCAACTTCACATATCATCAAACATATAACATTCTTGTGAAGATTTTGGTTGTTTCAATACTGTGATGTGTCTTGATGTTTGGGTTTTTGGTATCCTGCTTCTTGTCCTTTATCACCCGGCATGTATCATAAGCTCAATTTCAACAAAAAACAAGAGCTTCAAGTTGTTATTTCTAGACGAACCAAGACTTTGTCAAGTTAGATGGCTGATCTATAATAATCTTTATGGTGGTTTTTTCTTTCCGTTTTTCTGTTCTGGTGGAAGCATGTGATATGTTAGGTGTTGAAGTCTCCTGCTTCTAGAAAGTCGACGGGAGTTCCATCCTTCCGCCATTTTTTTCAACTAAATATTTTGCTGACGCCGAGTGCTGAGATAAAATAATAAGTACAGAGTCAGATTTTGCAATCATCAGCAAGTTCTTTTCGCCCTTTTTAGAGTCTTTTTTCAGGATTCTTCAACGTACCATCACTTTGCAATTCGATTATGAGTCGACGCTGAAGATTTTGCAACCGGGTTTGTGCCAAAACATGCAGGACACATTCAAGAACTCACGAAAAGTGCAGAGGGAAGTATTGGGGATGTATCATACTCTGCATTCAGGTTGCTAGATTGGTAGGTATAGCAACAAACGCAGCGTGAATAATCAAATCCCCAAGCCGAACTGTTGGATCGATTAGTCAAACAGGGAATATCATCACATGGTCTAAATCACATGTTCACACGGGCAGTGTCTGATAGGACATTTCTATGACATGGTTTCATCTCCCTGATTGAGATGAGGATGGACGGTCTGCAGATTTTCACCTGCACACTGCACCCCTTAGTGGGTTGCTCCATAATCCCCAACTCCGAGGAGCCTCTGCTCCAGGTTTGCTATGCTTAGGCCGCGAAACAATAAATCCTCAGTTGGCAGTTTAGTCAAGCGCGTTAGAGATCTTTGTTGAAAGGCGGCGTGTAGAGGCTCTACAACAATATGCAAGTAATCACAGAGGCGGTCTGCTTAAATTTGCTCAATTAAAACCTTGGCTGCAGTAACACATGCGAGAGGATTGAAGTTGGTCTTGGGGAAGGAAAGAGGAGAGCAGCGAGCGACAGTGGCTATGGCTGCGAGAGCCATTTGACTCGGCCGCTGGCCTTGCGGTATTTATGTCATACTTGGCAAAGGGCTTTGGTCTTCTTTTCTTTCTCCTTGACATTGATTGGTTGTGCACAATATGATATATATTAAAGAAAATAACACGTACTAACTAATTATGTAATAAATTTTTGTTAACCAGTGTCACAAGGCAATGTGACTTTATCATGTGGTGGTGTGGCTTCGGCAGAAAGAATTCCACATCGAAGAATTGGTTTCATCTGGAGTAATTAATATATTTTAGTTTGGCCCATATATTATAAGTTTAAGATTTTGAGTGAAGCTGTATCTAGTTGAATGTTGACCGTGACTATGAATAGGGATAAATATGGCAAAGGCTGCTGCCTGCTCAGGCAATTTCTGAACTAGTATGCAGTGCTCCATCGCTGCTCTAGTACTCTCTCCCGTAGCAGATGCAAAAATGATTCAGCAAAACTACAGTAACCTTGAGTTGGTATCACTATTTAGTTGATAGGAACTACCTTTAATTTATTATAAACAACAATATCATGTAAGCATGATTGACCATTAAGAAATGAAACCTTCCTAGCATAGATTGAGACATGATCAGTCCAAGTGCAATCCTCTTACTAGAATTCTTGTCGCCCAGTCTGGTGGATCAAACCCAACTCAGGAAGCAAAAGACCATGGCTTCTTCACTGCCATACTCAGAAACAACGGCTAAGGGAGAGAGAGTCACAGCTCCGTATAGCTCTTGGAAGCCCCCCATCACCGCCGACGTCGTCTCTGGAGCCTCCAAAAGGCTCGGTGGCATCTCTGTTGATGATGAAGGCTGTCTCATCTGGCTTGAGTCCCGTCCTAATGAAGCAGGGTATATAACTACACGTACCAAATATTTTTAATAAGAAGGACGCACTAATTAAACTGAGTACTCGGGCAGCATAGATGTGTAACGATTGTCAGGTTGTAATTTATATGGTTTTTTTAGATGAATGAGTCTCGAGAATTTTCGGGAGTTTACTGACTTATGGATAGTTATACTGGCTATTAGACGCTCTGTTCTTGTGAAAGAACCAGAAAAACCAGGAGATGAACCTGTTGACATTACGCCGAAAGAGTTTGCAGTGCAGACGGCATGTCATGAATATAGTGGTGGTGCTTTTTGCATTTCGGGAGATACTCTTGTTTTCTCGAATTACAAGGATCAAAGGCTGTACAAACAGTCCTTACACCTAAAAGGTAAGCTCGGTAGTTGCTGTAATGCTTGTTGAAGGTCTGCTTCCTGTGGGATTTTATATTGTAGTATTCAGTCTCTTCACAAGAAGTTTACACGTGGATTTGGTAGCTCCATGCTTAGATCTTTAATGATGGGAGACATGTTGAGATATGATTGGAAAGGATAAAGAACTGAACTTGAAGCATTGAATATGCCTCTTTAGAAATGTTGCGGTGAAGTTCCTTTCCCATTTAATTTCTCCATAGTCTGTAAAATACAGCTTTAGTTAACTTCTGGTAAGCGGTGACTCCGAGGGAAGCACGATTGCAATGAAATGTTGTGGCCTGGAATTGACAAAACCATTTGGATTTTCCTAATTCAAGTTTTGCTTACCAGAGCTTTGTGTTTTATAGAAGTTTTTATAGAGCAGTACGCCATTCATCAATAGGCATCACAATTCTCTGTGGTTATATACTCTGTTTCTCCTACAGAATCTCTTCCATTGCCAATTACTCCAGACTATGGGGGGCCTTCAGTTTGTTATGCAGATGGAGTTTTTAATAGTAGATTTGGCCGTTATGTCACTGTAAGGGAAGGTAAGTCACTCTTTTCAGGAGCTTATTTTGTTACTCATACTTATTGGGGACTATAAGACGGGCACTTTCCTGATTGGAAATAGATCGGCGTGAGAGCAGTTTGAATCCAACCACTACGGTTGTAGCTATTGGCCTTGGCAAGAAGGATATGCAAGGTAAATAATTGTCGGACGTGCCACATTAGTTCTTTGCTGCATTAATCTGTTCGTTACATTACCAGAAACTTACTGATTTCTTTTTTCTTTTTCCATCCATTGTGTTTTCGTTTTATCTCGTGGAATCTAGATCCCAAAGTATTAATCAGCGGCAATGATTTCTATGCCTTTCCTCGGATGGATCCAAAGGGTGAAAAGATAGCATGGATTGAGTGGGGTCATCCCAATATGCCATGGGACAAAGCAGAGCTCTGGGTTGGGTACATCTCAGAGGCTGGGTATGGAGATTGATGTTCTTTTTGATCGGTTGACCACCTCATGTCCATTAGCAAAGCCATTATCACTTACATTGTTGCAACAACTCTCACTTTTACAACAGACGTTTCAATGTGACCTTAGGTGCACTGTCATAGTAGTTTGTATATGGAGTTTGAGAATACTCTAGAACATATCGAGGAATGCCAGGTAATATATTCTTTAGATAGAGTTTAGGTTTAGAGAACCCCGGTGCATTGCCTAACAGGTAATTTTCTTATTTTTTTAATACATAGAACTGACCATGATCACCATCTGTAACCATGTTGTTGAGCTTTGAGCGGTCGCGAAACCTTTCATCTCACGTGGCACATTAAACTTCTCACCTTAGCCAAGAACAGCCTGGCTAATGGTGAGTGTGAACCCAGTGAGTTGCAATTTGTAGTGCAGTACTTATTGCACTCTTTGCATTTTCCAGTTGGCTTAATCTGATCAACTCTTCATTGTTATTATTAAGACACATATGTAACCTTTCCTTATAATTTATTTGTGCGCTATATTCACATCATTGCCTTATCACATTGATTGTCTTAGTACTTCTATGCAGAGATATTTATAAGCGTCTCTGTGTTGCTGGTCATAATCCTAAACATGTCGAGTCACCAACTGAACCTAAATGGTCTCCAGAAGGTACTTCTACTTTTTGGCTGCCAAATTAAATTTTGGAATTGCTGCAAAATTGATTTCTCATTCAATTATACAAGTTCGTTTGTCACCTGATGTTTTTCAATGCTAAAGAAATGCAAGGTTGTAATATTGCTGTGATGAGGCTGAACAAGATAGGAGCCTGATCCCCCAGAAT
Organism: Rutidosis leptorrhynchoides; assembly: GCF_046630445.1. NCBI lineage: Eukaryota > Viridiplantae > Streptophyta > Magnoliopsida > Asterales > Asteraceae > Rutidosis > Rutidosis leptorrhynchoides. The sequence continues at coordinate 193 of NW_027266444.1, read as the reverse complement.
AATTATTGAATGTTAATTGGCCTATTCCGGATTTTAGCTAATCTGCCTGGAAATTAGGGTCATCCTGATTTTTTTTTTTTTTTTACTATGTTGCTTTCAGGATGATCTGAGTATGTTGTTCTTATTTTTACGTCTTGAGAGGATGATGTTCTCCAGTCTTTTTATTGGTATTTCCACATTATAATGTCCCTCA